>NC_143524.1:8315354-8474338 GCF_031878675.1 Megascapheus bottae | reverse complement strand
GATCGAAGTCCAAAGCCAGCCTGAGCAAGAGATTCAGCTCCAGTTTACCAGCAAGAAGCTGGAAATCAAGCTGTGACTCAAATGGTACAATGCCAGCCATCAGCAAAAAGGCCAAGCAAGAGTATGAGGCCTTGAGTTCAAGCCCAAGAACACACACACACACACACACACACACACACACACACACACACACACACACACAAGATGTAGCCTCAGAGGTGAAGGGATGACATCCTATGGGCACCATAAAAGAATACAAATGTCATTCAAGGTGGGAAGAAAACCATGGGTGGCTTGTAAGCAGATGAATTGCATGATCCTCATTATATTCTAAAAAGAACAGCCTGGAAAATGGTGTAATGTCATCCACATTACATACTGAAGAGATCAGTACTGGGTAGAGAGTCAAGAGTGAGCTCATGGAGGAATCAGAACCACTTTGAGTGGCTTTAATACAGAGTTATCTATAACTCAACTCACATGGTCTTGGGTCTGCCTAAATTAGGAGCTAAATTCTTAGTGGCCAGCAGAAATGGCACCAGTCTTTGAGCAGTCTTAGGTATCATATAGAGAATGCGTTGTGTTTTCTTCACCCTGGACAAATTAGCAGCTGCAAGGCATTGTATCACTTCATCCAGGCTGGACTGTGAACCTAGAAAGAAGCAGATTTAGAAACATGCAAGAAGTGACCAGGTGCCAGTAGCTCATGCCTATAATCCTAGCTACTCAAGAGGCTGAAATCTGACACTCAAAGTTCAAATCCAGGCCAGCCAGGAAAATCCATAAGCCTTACCTCCAATTACCTACCCACCAAAATCAGGAAGTGGAATGGTGGCTCAAGTGCTAGACTCTAGGCTGGAGCAAAACCTCAGTGACCCAATGCAAGTATGCATAAGTGAGCATCAGATCATCTTACCTCTAGTGTTGTCACTATTTGTGCAGCTGTGGACAAAGACATGTTCCCCTTATGTAAAACACAATACTGCACGCCCACCAAAGGCTTCTGAAAGCCAGGGAGGCATGACATTTAAATAATGGCTGACCTTGAGTGTGCACATGATTATGTACCCCATTTGATCCTTGTGTTGATCCCCTGCTTTATGCTTTTTCATTGTCTTCATTTATTTATATATACAAGAAAACTGAGCACTAGATAAATTGAGTCACTTGCTCAACAATCATAAAGCAAGACCCTGAGCAAGAATGTCTGATTGCAGTGGGCATGCTCAGAACCACACCATTCTTCATCCCTGGTGACTTACGGGGCATTCTGTGCACAGAGGATGTCATTCTGATTCCAGGAATGGAATTCCAGAGAACAAACCTGGGCCCCACACCCAGCTATGTCAGGACACTCTGAACATGTCTTCAGACTACACCATTGCTCCTCAGTCAATAAGAAATTCCTTTCTCCGATGTTGCTTTGGTTAATCCCATTTGAAATCTACTCCACTGAAAAGATGGAAGGAAACCAAACCAACGGTACCAAAAAATCAAAGGCGAGTAAAATTCGAGGAGACATTGAAAGTGGCTGGTGTAAGCAATTCAATTTATTTCCTATTGCCCCACCAGAATGAGATGATCATTAGATAGAGAGTCTGAGGTCTGGTCGTTTGGTAGAAGGAGACCCTCATGGAAAATGACCATTCAGCTATCCAACCACAGTCAGGCTCTGCACATGTCCCTGGCCTTACTTTGAATCTGCAGATGTTGTTTCCAGTTGATGACATCCAACCCAGCAAGGGACTCGTGACAGTTCTTGGGTTCCTTGGAGAAGATTTGGTAGGTGTTGGTGAAGTTATCCAGGTTATCTGTCATCTCCTGTTGGTTGGGTGACATGGAAAGCATGAGATTGCTTATACCAAGGAATGTCAATATTTCCTTGCATCCTATCATACTACTTTTGTACCGACTTAAAGATGCATGTTATAGGGGCTGAGAGTTTGGCCTAGTGGTTGAGTGCTTGCCTAGCATGCACGAAGACCCAGGTTCTATTCCTTGGTACCACATATATAGAAAAAAGCCAGAAGTGGTGCTAAGGCTCAAGCGGTAGAGCTCTAGCCTTAGGAAAGTCCAAGGACAGTGCTCAGGCCCTGAGCTCAAGTTCAGAACTGGCTAAAAAAAAGATGCATGTTATTTTCACATATTATCTCCACATCTCAATTGTGTTCATCATGAAATCAAGGTGACTTGACTGTTATACTAGCAAATTTTCCTGAACAACCCCCTCAATTCACTCATAACCAATTCAACAATAATAGTACAAAAACTTGGCATGTCTTTGCTTGTGCTACTGCGATTGGAACTTGGGGGTTGGGTATTGTCATTTAGCTGCTTTGCTCATAGCTGCTATTTGAGCCATACCTCCATTTCTGACTTTTTGGTAGTTAATTGTGAATAAGTCTCACAAATGTTTCCTGCCCAACCTTCTTTTCCAGGTATCTATCCTATCTATCAATAGCTCACTCTGTATCTACTGTTATGGGTTGCTTTATCATCTCAAACCCAAATAGATTTTTGGAAAACTCATGAGAATACCATATATGTGATTTTATGTGTGTGTACGTATGGCATAAATAGATATATTGCAAACATATATTTATAGAATAGACATATAATATATAGCATACACAAATGTAATATAGAAATATCCCAATGTATATATGTACATGCCTACAGATATAGAGATCTATAGATAGACAGATAGACAGACAGCCAACTCATTGTTCTCTAGGATTTTGTTTTTTCTCTAATGGTTCTGTGTTTCCATACATATTCAGAATAATAGTGATTGTCTATTCATTTGTGCTTTAAAGGCACTATGCATTTTTATTTTGTTTGCCAATAATTTATGCCAGATAAATTTAAGATTAACCTTTATGTATTTTGTATGCATAAATTTTCACTTCATATTTTCAAATGCATATAACATATTTTTATTTGAGCTGCATTCACTTTGTGTAATTTAGAAGTCTATACTAAAGATACATTCTCAAGTATTTCTTTTTTTACTGCCAGTCCTGGGGCTTGAACTCAGGACTTGAGCACTGTCCCTGGGCCTTCTGAAAGCTAGACCTCTGCCACTTGAGCCACAGCACCACTTCCAGCTTTTTCTATGTGGTAGTGAAGAATTGAATCTGGGTCTTCGTGCATGGTAGGCAATACCACTATGCCAAACTTCCAGCTCCATCAAGTATTCCTATTGTAATCTTTGTCTCTATTTCTTGAACATTCTTCATATTTACTTGCATACAATTGTAGATGTTGTTTCCTCTGTGTGGAATGTGTCTGTTGCTCTGTTCAGCCTCTCAAACCTACTTAATATCAACATCTAGTCTGCGTGACATGTCTATTGGGTAGCACTGCCTTCAGCCATCTCATACCCTCTGAAATTCTCATTTTAGCCATCGCTTAGCCAGTGGCCCCTTCTGCATCTTAAAGAATAATCATCAATGTCAATTGCTTTCTTCCTTTGTTTTCCTTGGTGATACTGAGATTTGAACTCAGCCTCATGCTTGCCAAGGAAGCACTGTAGCACTTGAGCCATGCACCCAGACAAGAACAATGTCATAAACAGAAATAAATGCTTCTGCCTCTTCCAGCACATGTTTGCATCTGGTTGAGTCCATCTGTTCATCTATGTTTTCCTGCAGGACATGTGCGTGTCAGCCTTGCTAGAGCTCCTCCCTGTTTCCCTGGAGTCTAGCGTATGTCCAGGTTCATGTTACACAAACAGCAGATGCAAGCACAGAGTCAAATTTATTCCCCAGCAGACAACTGACCTGCTCCTGAGGACGAATGAGCACGGTATTATAATCAGGCCACTTGTCCACCAGGGCCTTTAACTTGAATGGGTTTCCCTTGTTCATGTGGAAGATGGTACTGTACACCTATAACATTTCAACACAGTGGGAGGTCAACATAGGACAGTGAAGAGCCCTGTCTTTTTCCTCTACCAGAAAGAGGCTTCCTTCTATGAGAATCGTGGTGTGTTACTGAAAAGGTATTTAGCTCAATTTTCAGGTTATTTTATTCTCCCAAACACAAATAGATTTTTGCATGAAGTCATTGAAATGCCATGTATATATGTGTGTGTATATATGGCATATAAATATATAACAAATACACATTTATATAATATACACATGTATAATATATAATATATTCATATATTGAGCTCTTGTCTCTTGTATTTTGAGCCTCTGTTGTTTTATGGATAAAGTCCAGCAGTTGTTAAGTGTTTTGAGCAAATTAACATCTTTATCTAATAAATATTCATACATCTATTTATATGATACAAAGACATTATAGTTCGCAAAGTTCTAGTTTCCTTACAGAATATTATCATGAAATAAAACTTCCATAGAAAATACAACCAATCTATTCAAAATGAAAATTACTTTCCCCAAATTGCACATAATCATTTAAGATTCAATAAATATTTACTTACTACTAGTACCAAGGAATAGTCATGCGGCTAATTTCTTAACCAGAAATGTGTCTATTTAGAAAAACAAATTAAACATTAATGAATTCATTTTACTGAACTTTGCAACTCTGGAAAACTTCCCATGCAAGAAACTGTAATTCTTGGGAGAGTTCAGGCAGTGTTTTTCAGTCATGATGCAGCAAAGATCCCACTACAGTGGAGGAATCGCTTTGCCAGTCACCAGCAATCTGGTTTTGCTCCAGTTATATAGGCACAGTCCCCATTTCCACTTCAGTGACATGGCTGCCATCTATCTCCCTTCTATCAGGGTGCTGTGAACTAAACCACAGGCCACAAAATGAGGGCCTGTCACAGCACAGGGGCCAGCAGGTCTTCTTGCTCATCCATTCTTGTTTGATAGGATAGACAGTCTGTTGTCCTTGGAATGTCCTTACCTTCAAGGACTCAGGGAGGCTCTTCCTTAGGGATTTCTCCAGCCTCTGCAACATCTGTGGGCCTTGCAAAGCAAACATCTTGGCAAGTATCTCAGCCTAAAGAGAGGATCTGGAAACATAAAAGAGTGAGAGGAGCTGGACAAATAGATACAATAGGCTTGAGCTCCATTCCTGTTGTTTCATTGGGTTTCCATTCTGCAATTTCAAGAAAAAATAAACCTAATGGAAAAGAGAGAGGTGTCTCTTTCTGGAATCCCCTTTACTGTCATTTAATTTTTTTTAACATTTTAGAAAATTTTGTTTCTATTCTTATCACACCCAGAATTCCAGCAAGATATACTAAGTTAGACTGTAAAGAATACATTACTATCCTTTCTCATTTAGTTTCTATCCATAGTAAGACTGTCTCTGACACTTCGAAGCTGTATAATAATATTGAACAAGTTACTTAATTCCTCTTTGGCTGTGTTTCTTCTTCCAAATCAGTTTTTTCAAAGGGTATAAGTGAAGCTGGATGCCAGTAGCTCCTGTAATCTTAGCCACTCAGGTGTCTGAGATCTGAAGATCGTAGTTTGAATCCATCCTGGTAGCAAAGTCCATAAGATTCTCATCTCCAATTAAAGACCAAAAATCCAAAAGTGAAGCTGTGCCTCAAGGGGTAAGGTGTTAGCCTTGAACAACAATAAAAAAGGCAAAGGACAGAGCACAGGCCCTCAGTTCAAGACCAAAGAACTTGAACAAAAACCAAACAAACAACAAAACCAAGACCAACAACAAATACCAGTCATTGTTCTTGTTTTTATTTCCAAGTCATGTGTGAATCCTATCTGTTCAATGAAATCTCAGTTATCAACTATCCTCAATCTTTGTTCCATCCCTAAACTTAACAGTGTATCACTAACTAATATGAAGTCACATTTTTACACTTTGATCCACTGTGTCAAACTGGAATTATTACAAGAATAAATTATAACATGCTAAGAAAAATAGTCAATAGAAGGTTGTGCCTGACAAATGAGCAGGTCAAGTGCTTTGCCTAAGCTTTGTGTGATTTCAATAGGGGGCTTTGCTTTTTTTTTTATCTGTATTTTTTTGTCTTTTCTTATTTGGCACTGGGGATAGAACCCAGGACGTTGCACCTGCTAGGCAATTGCTTTGCCACAGAGCTACATCCCAGCCCCAGGGGGCTTTGCTTTTAAGAGTGAGCTACTTGGATCTTAAAGAGACAGCACAGGGTTATGGGAAACCAACTCTTCTCTAGGCTCTTGAATTGCCCCATGTGTCTTTTCCTTAGGAATGGTAAAGAAAGGTCATCTTGTTAGACTCACAAAGTAGCCTTAAACTTGCAAAATCCTGTTTGTCACAGCAAAGTATCATTAGTCTCATTTATCTCTCTGCTACCTTTTACCTTCCTGCCATAGATGAGTACTGCTTTAGCCTGTGTGTGTGTGTGTGTGTGTGTGTGTCTATGAACTCCATTAATTCCTTTTAGGAAACTGACACCAGTTGGCTTCTTGTCTTCTCACTTTAACTCCCCAAATCTCTGGTCACTGAGCTCAGGGCTTTCTTTTCTTTTGTCTGGTCTTTAAAAACACTCATCCTTAGAAGGAGCAAAGGATGCTGGTATTACCTCATTTCTGTTGCCTCCAATTAATTGCCATTGCCATGCTACCATGAGAAGCCTGTTGCTTTCACATATTGGGAACGCTTGGACTTAGGACTTTTCTACATACATTTTCCTTTGCCCTACTGTTTTCCTTGGTCAATAATGGATCTCTCGCTCTTTTCCTCCCTGGCTGTCTGAAGGTCTGCGGGGATCATGAATGACACAGTAACTATTTGGACCAGGAAGTTCATGACCAACTGACTACTTCAGAGGAAGCAGATGGTGATTGATATCCTTCACCCTGGAAAGGCACAGTACCTAAGACAGAAATCCAGGAAAAACTTGCCAAAATGTGCAAGACCACACCCGATGTGATCTTTGTTTTTGGATTCAGAATCCATTTTGGTGGTGGCAAGATAACTGGCTTTGGCATGATTTATGATTCCTTGGATTAGGCAAAGAAAAATGAACCCAAACACAGACTTGCAAGACATGGCCTGTATGAAAAGAAACCTCAAGGAAACAGCAAAAGAACCCCCAAAACAGAATGAAGAAAGTCAAAGGTACTGCCAAGGCCATGTTGGAGCTGGCAAAAAGCCAAAGGAATGAAGATCCTGCAATGCCTTCAACTGCAGTGATGACAAATTTTTCACAGAGGATTAATAAACTGTAAGAAAAAAATCTTTAAAAACAAATAAATAAAAATAATGGATATATGGACTGGGAGTTTGGCCTAGTGGTAGAGTGCTTGCCTAGCATGCACGAAGACCTGGGTTCGATTCCTTAGTACTACATACATTAAAAAAAAGCCAGAAGGGGTGCTGTGGCTCCAGTGGTAGAGCTCTAGCCTTGAGAAAACCCAAGAACTATGCTTATACCCTGAGCCCACACCCAGTACTGGCAAAAATAAAAAAGGATGTATTATGTTATTTCTCATCTCTTTTGTTGTCCCTTGGTTATTCTCACATTGTTAGAGTATCTTATCCTGTTATCTGGTATACTGTATGTATATATATATATATATATGTTTATTTGAAATAGGATAGGGAAGGGGAGAAAAGATAAGGGGAGGGGGTAAGGGAGGGAAATGGGGACAAAAATATGAAAGGGGTATCAATGTCTGTGAAGTAATGTACCTTCTATCTGGCGAATATAACCATAATCCTATTAATTACAATTAAAAAACAGTAATAATAATAATCATGGATCTCCTATGTCTCCCTGACTTTTCTCAGGCTTAGAAGTTCCCAGCACGATTTATCCACACATCAAGTTATGTAAACTTCTGGCAGTTGAGTGTGAGATGAAGCCTTTTCCCCTGGTTCTCCCCTTACACAAGTTGGCAGAGCAGTCCTTGAGGCAGAAGTTGCATCTTGACAATGTGCTAAGGGCTGTAGACTGGGGCCTGAAAGAATCCACCTAGTTTTTTGTGAACAACGTTTTACGCAGTACTGCAGATCTAACCCAGGAGATTGCATATGCTGATCCAGTATTCCACCACTGAGCTACATCTCCAACCCCTTGTAAATAGCGTTTGAACTGCAAAGATTGGATCTGTTCATCGCACCTGTTGTTTATTTCCACACAAGATCACAGAACACATCCTAAGCACAATACCTGCTTAAGCACCTCTGACTTCGCTTCATTTTATTTACAATCTATTTCCATGCCATGTTCCAAACTTTGGTTTTAATCCTTGGACAATGTCCTAATCAAGTGCCACTTTTTCTATGGTTGACTCTTCCCATGGTAATTCTACCCAGCCATAATGAATTATCCTCTTTTCTGTACTATCTCTAGACTTCAGTTAGAAAACATGGCACAAGGGATGAAAGTTCCTCTTCTCCTTAGGTACAAATTCCTTTGGGTAGGCCCTCAGATTGTCCTTTCTTTCTCAATGCTTAACACCTTGCCTGGCCCATTGTAAGGTTTCCACGAATATCTATTTAATGATTCTACACATCAAGTGTTTGCACCAACACAAGCATTTAGTCTTGCCACCTGTGCACTACAAAGAGTCATATATTCATTCATTCATTCATGTATTCATTCAACAAAGAAACTACAATCTGAATGCTTGTGTCTTTCCTCAGTTCATGTGCTGAAATCCTAACTCCTGAGATGGTGATAGAAAGAGGTAGGATGTAGGACCAGCACGTGGACACATGCCTTTTACATCAAGACAGCATCTGTCTATCAATGAATTAGAAAACACTATCTCCATACATCTACATTGCTGGCCCTTTGACCTTGGATATCCCAGCCCCCAGAACTGTCAGAGGTAAATTCCAGTTGCTGATAAACCAATTCATATGTGGTGCTGGTTTATGGCAACCCCCAGAGACTAAGATAAAGTGTCAGTCAAAGGCCACCGATTAAAGGACAGGAGAATATTTACCAGAATAGAAGAAGCACCTAACCAGAATAGACACCTGTTTCAAACCTCAGTCTCATGTCAATTGAAGAGTAGCATTTCTGAAGACTATGTTAACATGTAAGCAATATTTCATTAAAATGAGAAGCAAAGTAGAGTTTGAAGTCAGAATAATGAAAGTGTAACAATATCAAGTTACATTCGGCACCCACATGTTCATGTCTACACATACGGAAACATGAACAGTTTTTGTCAACTACTGCCATTGACAAGACAAGCTAGGGGAGACAGCACATTTTGGTGGGATGACAGCATTGCAAATGAGAACATCCTAGAAAAACAAAACACTTTAAATCCTTTGAAAGAAATAAATATTCTAGTGCTTGGAATTTATCCACAGGGGAAAGTAAAGGGAAAAATCTCTAGGAAAAATTCTACAAGTATAAGTATTTTTGTGTACATTTATAGATATCACTTATGTGATATTAGATATTTGTATAGACATTAAAAAGTATCAGAAAGAAATAGTATAAATGACAGTGGCATTATGGATGAGTCTTTTTTAATTCATACTTCTTTTTTGGATAGTTCATCTCCTCTGTTCTTTGTTCTATTCCATCTTTAAGTAGAGCATGTGATTTTCCTAGATATCAGGAATCAAAGGGAAAAGCTGGCTAACTCAGGGTGTTGGCAGAGGACTACATAAAGACAGATACTCAGACATCAAATAAACATCACTTGAACTAGAATACTCTGCCTGGTGTGCTTACATTTTCTATCACTTACCTATCAACAGCAAGCTTCTAAATCTCCTCATACTTATTTAGTAATTCAGAATAAAATGTAATTTCTCCATTTCAAAACAAAAATTCATACTGCTCTGTATAGAATCCTGATATAATTTTTCCAAAAGAACTTTTCTCCTGGTATAATTCCTAGCACAAACGAGCTCAGACGTTCTTACCTACATCTGAAAGGAATTATTTTGATTCTTTCAAATGTCAGTAAGAAGATGAAGAGATGACAGGACCCAGAGGATAGAGCTTTTATTCTCACCTGAAAAGCCGTCTCCTAATTTAGTCTCTACAAAGATCTCTAAAGACATGAGGCAGAAGACTGTTCCAGTATGTGAGCTATTTCCTTGCAGTGCACTGGTTTCGAAAGGTGCACTTTGATCTGTGTTCTTTGATCTATGTTATTTGGGAAACCTGTTTCCCTAAAGTCTTCATCTGTGCATCAAACTGTGCCAGATTCCAAAAGGGTCCCTTGTTCAAGGAGACACTCTTGTAACTTTAACCTGTTATCAGGGCAATTTGGTAGAGTATTCTGTGGTTACTTGCTAAATAGTGCTGGACTGCTTCCTGTTTTCAATGATCCTAACCTGTTACTCAACAACTCTGAATTGAGAAAGCTGTGAACCAAGAGTTGGGCAGGGGATAAACCTCTATAACCAGCACCTGTTTTGCATCCCTCCCCTTCCACGGGGGAGGAAGAGCTGGTTATTTTTCATATTTGATGTTCAGAATGGGATTTCTTTCTCTTGCCTATTTAGAAACACTAAGATCCTATCATTTTCCTTGGCTGAATTTAGTGAAATCGAAGCTAAATGAATAGAAGGCAAATTACTCACCTAGACACACCATAACGAAACTACTGAAAGCGCAAATATGAAGAGAAAAGCTTTAAAGCAATGTGAGGAAACATGGTGCATTGCATAGGGAAAACACAATACAAATACTGGCTGACATCGAGAAGATACATAATATGGTCCAGATAACAATAGAAATGGCATTTTGAAATGTCTTCTTTTTCCATTTTTGTGCCACTTATGTTCTCACTTGGATTTTCAGTCCAAGTGTGCTCTACTACTTGAACCACACTTCTACTTCTAGTTTTTGAATGGTTAATTGAAGTCTCTCGGATTTGTCTGTGCAGGCTGGCCTTGAAGTGAAATCTTCACATCTCAGCTTCCTGATTACCAACAAAATTCCTTTTGTCTCCCATTAGTAAATATCTTCTGCACAGTCTCATGAAGTAAACATTGATATATACAGCCTGACAACGAGAAGACTATACTGAGAAGTACTAACTCATGTGCCTGGAAGAGGTGATATGCTAAATAAACCACTGTCTGACCTGAATTCAAGTGAGCTGGATGCTACTGTTTGACCACAGTCATGTCTCTGAACCTCAGTTTCATCACCTACAGAAAGAGAATCAGTTTATTCTCTTTTTTATAAGGTCACAGAAAGTCTGAATAATAATGCCTTCTTATCAAAGACTTAGTAGCCAGGTGCCTTTAATCCTAGCTATGCAGGAGGATGAGATTTGAGGATCACAGTTCAAAGCCAGATTATGCAGGAAAGCCAGTGAGACTCTTCACTAACCACCAAAAAGCCTGAAGTGAAGCTGTGACCCAAGTGGTAGGGTAATAGCCTTGGGCAAACGATAGGGCTAAGGCCCTGAGTTCAAGCCACAAGACTGTTTCACACACACACACACACACACACACACACACACACACACCTCAAAAAACTTAGTATGCAATACATAATTATACACATTACCATTCTTATTGGTTTAGATTATACAAGGAGTAAGGTAATTGAGCTGAAATGCTAAACCCTCTGAGATTCCAGAGTCAATAATTGTGCCTCCAGAGTAGCTGATACTATATATGTGTGTATATATGTCATATATATAGATTTGCATACATATACATATACATAATATGTACATATATAATTTAGTTTGTTGAGATTTATATATATCATTTGTATGCATATATACATATAATTGAGATTATGTCTAACTCACATATAATATGTATAATTGAGATTATTTACATATAATTGATATATATGTGCATATATATGTATATATATAGTATGTATGTGACTACACTCAGCCCAAATTCATTCTTTACAGTAACTATATTCGCAGAATGGAATATAGCAGTTAAGAACCTCTCTTGGCTTACAGAAAACATCTGTTCACAGATTGTGCCATCTCAGTGTGCTCTCCCAATGGAGTGTCCTCTACAAACAGAACACAGCCTATCTCACTTATGCCACTAGTCTCCCTGGGACTAAGGACCTGCAGTCCTATACTTCAGTTGACCAATTTTTCTTCCTTTTCCCTCATGAATTCATGAAGAAACTATGGTTGGAAAAAATATGGTTGGAAAAAATAAGGTCACTAACTTCTCCAAGGTCTGAAGCTAGTAAGAAAATAATGGCAATGGGGAATTCCACTGGAGTTAACCATCCACCTGACAGTCATTTAAGGACTCACCTACCATCCACACTGTCAGGTAATGGAGTACTTGACAGGAGCTGACAGAACCCAGAGCCATCCCATCACAAGTGCTGTGATGACCCCGGTGAAGCCTCCAGACCCAGCTGTGACAAGGCAGGCTCATGGTCACTGGGAAAAATGCTGGCATGGGTTTGTACCACCATGCAGGGAAGCCTCTGCATCTCATGCTTCATTCTTGGTCTTGCTAATCATGTAAAATCTTTGGGAGTGGACGTTGTGCCTATTGGTGGTGTATCCAGAAACCCTAATTCTAGATTACAAGGTAAATAATCTTTATGCTCAAATGTAGGTTTCTTAAAATGATCTACTTTCGTCGCAGAGAAAACAGCAACCTCCGCAAGAGTCCTAATTAGTTGTTAATACCATCTGAGTCATTTGTTCCAGAGTCAATTCCAAAGTGTCAATGGCTGTCCAGCCAATGGTGGGATGGGCGCGGCACCAGTCCTAGAGCTTGAACTCAGGGACTGGACACCCTCCTGAGCTTTTGTGCTCCAAACTAGTGCTCTACCACTTTGAACCACAGTGCCATTTCCCAATTTTTTGATATTGAATTGCAGATGGCTGTCCCACAGACTTTTCTGCTCAGGTTGGCTTTGAACTGCATTCCTCAGACCTCCATCTCCTGAACAGCTCAGATTACAGGTGGGAACCACAGACACCCAACAATACTTCCTTCCTTTTCTCTAAAGCAAATCCAGGCTCCTAGCCCAGGACACTCCCTCAAGTCCACAAACATCTGAAGTGAAAAAATGGCAAAAAGGCAAACAGTAGAAAGCCAGACTCACTGAGTCTCTATAGAGGTCTTTGTATACTTGAATTTTATCTTTTCTACCTGTGAGGGTACGGCATGGACTTTGCCATTCTCTACTGAAAGTCAGAAAGAATAAGAAATATCTAAAATATTTAATTGCTGAGACAACAAAGAGAGTAAGACTGCCTTTGTCATCAGACTGCATTTATACCAGACTATCAGGAATAGAGAAAAGTTTATTAATTCTAGCCCTGAGAATAAAAGAAAATCTGAACCGCCAAGTTAAATAACAAATAGAGATTGCCCAACCGTGTCAAATTCACTTGAGACTGCACATTGTAATAGGACTATGCAGACTTTAATAAGCTATGTGTGTTCAAGGAGATGGAAACAAAACATTTTTTTCGTATATATATTGTAATTAATAGAAGGGTTACATTATATTCACCAGATAGAAGGTGCATTACTTCACAAACATTGATACCCTTTCTCATGTTTTGGTCCCCATTTCCCTTCCCCCCACCCTCGCCCCCATCTTGTTTTCCCCCTTTCCTATCCTATTTCAAATAACCAAATAATCATATATACAATATATCAGATAATAAGGTAAAATACTGCAACAATATGAGATAACCAAGAGACAGCAAAAGAAATGAGAGATAACATACTACATTAAGGACAACAATTACGCATTATGTGGCTTTTGTTTCTATATCCTGGAGGTCCTTTAATTTAGGCTCATACTATATCGCCTTATGTATCTAGATTTTGTTCTATTGTAAATCTCTGCTAGGAGAGCCCAAGGTTTCTACTGATTATGACAAATGAGGGAAACCATTGAGCCTATGTTCCTTTGAGTCTGGCTTACTTCACTTAATATGATTTTTTCTAAGTCTTTCCATTTCCTTACAAATGGGGTGATGTTCTTTCTGACAACAGCATAGAATTCCATTGTGTATAAATACCACATCTTGTTGATCCACTCATCAACTGAGGGGCATCTGGGTTGGTTCCATATCTTTTGTAAATAGTGCTGCAAGGAACATCGTTGTGCTAGTGGATTTAGTATGTCCTTTTTTCTGGACGAGTGGGTAAATGCCAAGGAGTGGAATTGTTGGGTCATAGGGGAGTTCTATGTTTAGTCTTTTGAGGAACTGCAATTCTGCTTTCCATAGTGGTTGAATTAGTTTGCACTCTCACCAACAGTGCAATAGTGATCCCTCCTGGCCATATCCCCTCCAGCATCTGCTGTTATTACATTTCTTGATCATAGATAGCCATTCCTACTAGAGTTAGGTGGAATCTCAAAGTTGTTTTGACTTGCATTTCTTTTTTCCATATATTTTTATTGTAATTAATAAATTTGATTTGCATTTCTTTTATGACCAGAGATGTCGAGCATGTCTTCATGTGTTCATAGGCCATTCTTATTTCTTCTTCAGAGAAGACTCTCTTTAAGTATTTGGCCCATCTTTTAATGGGATGGTTGTTTCTTTGGAGATTAGTTTTAGAGTGAGTCAAATTTTTGAGCTGTTGATATATTTTAGATATGAGGTCTTTGTCTGTTGTATGGTTAGTGAAGATCTTCTCCCACTCTGTAGGCTTTAGTTAATTTGCTAGCTATGTCCTTTGCCATACAGAAGCTCTGCAGTTTAATGCAGTCCCACTTATCCAGCCTTTCTCTGATTTGTTGTGTTTCTGGGTCCTTATTAAGAAAGTTTCGACCTGTGCCAAGGAGACCTAGTCTATCTTCTATTCCTTCTTGTAGAGTTTTCAGTGTACCTGCTTTTACCTTGAGGTCTTTGATCCATTTGAAGTGAATCCTGATGCGGAGTGACAAAGAAGGATCCAACTTTAGTTTTCTGCAGGTGCTTAACCAGTTCTGCCAGCACCACTTGTTGAAGAGGCTATCAGAAACAAAACATTTTTAAAGGTAAAATGAGGAGGAAGTACAGAAGTTCTTTTGAAACAATTGCTCTTAGCTACAAGGCTCAGTAACAAAGTTGATGTCAGTCCAAGACTGGGCAGGCACTTGTTGAACAAAAGTACTTTCTGTGTGAGATGACCTCTGGGTGAGATTGTGATACTAAAAGAAACATTTGTGCAAGTTCACATAATCACGGAATCCTTTCCTTCAACAAATCAACTTATTTGCTTTGGTTCTTAGGGTCTGACACAAATGTTTGATTCTGACAACTTTCTCGGAAGTAAGAAAGCAGATTTCAGGATGTGCTGGACAAGATTTTTAACCTTGCTTCATCCCTTTTGCATTGTGCCTGGTCACTTGTCACCGGATTTCAGAACACCTTCTGGCCCCTCTTAAAGCTTGCATTCCAGAGCAGAGAGACAGAAACTAAACAAGCGAAAAGCACAGAAACATATTCCCGACACAGTGATGAGTTACAATACAGAAAAGTAAGACTAAAAAGATGAAAGATGAGAGGGAAAATGGAAATACTTTTATAAGAAGGGGTCAGCGAAGGCCATTCTGGAAGCCTGACTTTTGACAACTGAAGAACAAAAGGAGAGAACCTATTATATATACCAGACAGAGGAGAGTTCTAGAACGAGGAAGTATTCCAGGAAGAGCTCGAGATAGTTCATTCAGAACAAAGAAACTAGTCCATCCTTGCTACATCCACTCCAGTGGAGTCTGTGCAGCATGGAGCAGAAAGAGCTTGAATGGCTGCCAGTCCTGAGGTTCGCACCAATGGTGATCAGGCCTCCTGGAGGTCCCTGGCAGAGACCAGGACATATGCGTGGAATGCTCATAATGCTGGGTGCTGGGATTCCTTTATCACTCTTTTCATTTCTGATAGTTGATGGTATGGCGGTAATATTCTGTGCCAGCTACTGGCCTAAACAATTGATTGAGCAACTAGATGCTCCAGGAACTAAAAGTGCATGCCCGGCTACTCTGGCGCAAGACATATCCACAGCAGCCTTGATGACCTCAATGCATTCTATTAATAATAAGAGAGAATTAGAAACTAAAACGGAAAACATGATCTTTGAATTAGTAATAAATGTTAGTTTGCCTGAATATGCCTTTAATGCATCTGCATTACTTGTGTAAATGTTGCAAGTACATAATGAATCATATAGGAAAGGATTAGAAGAGTTAGAGCACCGTGGTGTGCTCTAACTGAACAGCAACAATGGACTCTTAGGTTTAAGGTTTTACAATTCCTGGCACAGGGTAATAATTACTGACTCAGAAACAGAATCATAGGAAGAACTAGAATGGAACAAATGGTAAACAAAACTAATATTGATTAATGCCAAGGCGGATGACGCCTAACCACAATGTCTGACTTATTAACCATAACTCCTTGGAAGGGAGGGAGAAGTTTCTTTTCTACTCAGAAAAATGTACCCTGTAACCATTCTTAAACATGATTGTAATCTTTTGACCTTATGCCAACTGAAAGAAAGTACTCCTACTTTGACTGTATATATTCTCACATTCAACAAGTAAAACTTCGCAGCAGACTTCAAACCTCCCTTGCGTTTGTGTCTGTCTGTCATCGCCGAATCCATTCCTGACCTGTGAATCCAGACTTGGTCTCCCCACACTCCCGCTGAGTCGGTCTGCGGCACATCCTCCATTTGATTTCACTTTTACCTAAAACAAAAAATGAGTGTTCCTAAAAACCTGCTAACATACTAATTATGATACATAAATATATCGGGATGCTTGATTTGTTAAAAAAAGTATAGGTGAAGCTGGGATTGCTACTGGGGAGGCTGAGATCTGAAGACTGAAGCTCAAAGTCAGTCTAGACAGAACAAATCCAAGAGACTCTTATATCCCGTTAACCAGCAAAAAGCTGCAAGTCAAGCTGGGGCTCAAGTGCCAACCTGACATTTGTGGAGGCTGCAGGAATGCTTTCTCTCACCCTGTTCCTCTCTTCGCCTCTTCTCTCACCCAGCAGTGTCCTATGGTCCATGCCATCAAATAGTTCCCTGCTGGCGAAATGAAAAGCACAGGGCTGGTTTTGCCCCCACTGAAGCTTTCCACAAAACTCACAGGACCCAAGAGTGGTGGAGAGGCAAATCAGCAGAGACAGGCAAAGTGGAGTCTGACATGGGCCAAAAAGAAAACTAGTTGACAAGAGACTGTTGCACCTGTTTTGCAGTCTTGAGTGTGCCTCGTGAGAGAAGAGGCAGTAACTCCCCCTGCACCGCTTCAACCAGTGCCTGGGACACCAGAGTCCTAAAAGGATGCTGTGCTCTTTAGGGCGCCTGGTGTGAGAAGGCTTTGCTGGCTGTCAATCTTCACCGGCGTGGCTTTTCCCCGCCTCTCTGCCGCTCAAGGCTGCCCGTGGCTCTGGCGCCCTCTGCAGGCACCGCGCGGGACTACACCCCTCAGCCCGGGACCCGCGTGCAGCAGCCTGGCTTAGGGCAGGTGCCGATCACCCGTGTGATTCCGTTTGTCACGTATGCACATTGACTATTAGGATTGCGTTCGTCTGCCACCTCCTGGCCCCAGCCTCACCCGCCCCGGACGACACAAGTTCCTGGTATTCGTTTTGTTAGACGGTCAATTCGTTGCTCAAAAGAAATCCGCCCTTCCCCACACCTGGCGTACATCCTGTATTTCAGTTAATACCTTTGTGCACATATGCATAAGCACCCTCTGCATACATGTACAAGCTTGCATTTGCAGGCAGAAAAAAAAATCCCAGGTGGCGGGGGCAGTGCCCTCTGCTCCCAAACTTCCAAGCTGAGATTAGCAGTCACCCACTCCACTGGGGCAAACCTGCAAATCAGGTTTTTCTGGTTTGGGGAGGATGCACCTGTCCTTTTTTCCCATATATTTTTTATTGTAATTAATAAAAGGGTTACATTATATTCACCAGAGAGAGGGTGCATTACTTCACATACATTGATACCCTTTCTCATGTCTTGGCACCTGTACTTTTTAAAGGGCCGGGTGAATGACTAGAATGCCAGGCCTAAATTCCACAGCCTACAGTAAAGGCAATTTGTGAACAAGGTAGTTGCACTTTGCACCTCATCAAACATTAAGGGCTTTGTTCCTGGGGAGGGGAGGGGGAAATGGTCTATAAGATAGTTGCTCTAACAACTGCAGGGATCATTAAAGGACCAGGAAAGGAGCACCTTAAAAGTTGAACTTCTAGGCTAGAGGGATAGTTGATTCCTGTAATCCCAGCTACACAGAAGGAGAATCTCACTTGAAAGCCAGCCTGGGCAAAAAGGTATTGAAAATTAAAAGCAGACAAAATGAAACCAGGCGCTACATAAGTTTTTACTGCATGTATGCCCTTAAAGAAATCTAAGGCACTGGGATGGATGGCTCAAGCCTGTCATCCTAGGTTCTTTGAAGACAAAGATTGGGGGTTGAAGTTCAAGGCCAATTTGAACATATATATTATACAGATGAGTGTGTGTGTGTGTGTGTGTGTGTGTGTGTGTGAGAGAGAGAGAGAGAGAGAGAGAGAGAGAGAGAGAGAGAGAGAGAGAGAGAGAGAGAGAGAGAGACCATGTCCACCAATGGCTAGAAGCACTAGCTCTGTGCCATGATTGGGCACAGTGTGTTTTGACTGCCATTCCAGGGACAAGGAGAAATACAAGAAGGGGGCCCAAAATAAGAATGGCCTGGCCATACAGCAAGACGGTTCCTTGAAAATAACCAAGGCAGAAGGAAGGCAGCAAAGCCACTCAAGTAGTAGAATAGCTGCCTAGCAAGTAAGTTCCACCCTTTTCTCACTTCCCTACCCACTGTCAAAAAAGAAACATAAAACAAGAATCTGAAGTCATAGCAATTTTAAAACAAGTAGTGATTGTCCATGTGATGAGAAAGGAGCCTGTGATGAATATATGCCTACAGGAAGTTTCTAATAATTTACAGTATGTTAGTCTTTAAGCTGGGAAGCTGTAGATATATAGATATTCATTATTATTATATAGGATACAGTTTACCCAAAGAAGTTTCCCATACAGAGGTATGGAGCACACACAAGTATACACACATATACACACTCACACATGTACATACACACATTCTCTCTCACACACATACACACACAAACACTTAGAATACATGATATTCTAATAGCCTCCATGCTTCCCCACTGCTTCTGCTTCTGATAAACTGGCTCTTTCCTTCACAAATATGGATAGAGGAAACATTTGTGTCCTTCTAGAACTTGTGAGCTTAACCAGAAAATTTGTTAGTAAAGGAAGACAAAAATGAGAGATATCTGTGATTGAAGAGAAAGTAACAAACAACAAATCAGTATTTCATGGAAGGGGTGAATCTGATCAAAGTCCATTTATGCATATATATATATGTACATGTATGTTGAAATAAAACTCTACTATTGTTAATAAATAAAAGGGGTTTTTTTTTGAAAAAGAAGTCAACACTTGAAAATCATAAGATTGAATCCATGTTCTATTAGAAAAAAAGAATCTGTCTTCACAAAATCATGCCAATAATCTAAATTTTTGGAGGCTCTTTACTTATAGTATAAAAAAATTTAGGAGAAAAACAAAAAAGCATGATGCCAACTTACCTCTATTTATACAAAATAATATATATGAAACAAACTCCAAGACACGGAAACAAGAGATCTCTGTGTAATTTTTATTTTTTAATGATTCTGTGTTTGTGTTTCTTTATGTATGATGTGTTCAAGTGTATATCCTTAGGAGGGTTGGAGGGGGGGATATGAAACTCAAGGGAAAATGGATGAAAAGTGCAGCCGTAGAGCTCACTGGACACTGATGAAAGAGAACTAGACAATTTATGGATCTCCCCAAGAGTGGGTAGAGGGAGGGACTGGAAGAGAATGAGGGAACAGAAGACACTGGATGACAGGAAATGAACTCTTTATCTGACTCATATAATTGTTATTCCTCTGTACATCACTTTTGCAATTGCAATAAGTCCATTAAAAATCTGAAATCATCTTGTTTCATTTAAAATGTTCAGCCCATGTAGCACACAGATTTCAAAGTATTCACCATTCTGAATGCCTAAGTGTGTGTATGTTCATAACGGGCACAATGATTCTTGTTCCTTGGATTGAAATCCTTAGGTAATCAATTTGTTTCCTTGAAAGGCACCTAGGATGTCAGCCTTTATTGCCAACAGGGGTAGAAAAATCTAGTTTTTCCTGTCCTTTCCTCTCTAAGTCACTATCCCTTCGCTGGAGAGTACAAAGAATGGTTTAACCCACCTCATGTTCAGTCTTGATTGTTTAAAGACTAAGTATCTCCAACTCACCAGCAACTTGTTCTAGACATAAACCAAATTATTCCAGGTAGAAGTGTTTGAGAGGCATTGTCATGGCCACTGTCACTAAGGTCACTGTCACTTCCTGGTTCCCTGAACTGTAGCTGAGAAATTAGCTTCTTCAACTCTGCATCCTCCATGTTGCCCTCTGAACCCACTGCTCTTGGCATCCTCCATCTTTTCACAGGGGCCCAGCACTGACATAGACTCCCCTGCACCATGAGCAATGTCCAAATATGTGATTGCATTTCAGTTGTGTCACAAACATAAACGTAGCGCAAATGTCTGTTTTTTGAGACTCCAGATCTTTACGTCTATTTCTGAAAATACAGGAACATTACTGGATTTCTATAGAAAGGAAGAAAGAGAAGGAAGGAAGGAAGAGAAAAGTAATTTTTTTCCCCACATAAGAGAACAAACATATAATATCTCATCCTGGAAATTCCCTGGCCTCCTTCTCTGTCTCCTCTCCCCCCTGCCCTTGCTCCTTCTCCTTCCTCCCCTCTCCCTCCTCCTCCTCCTCCTCCCCCCTCTCTTTCCCTTCCTGTTTTGGATTTAACACTACATTTTCCTCTAACTCAAGTCCAAAGCGAGAGCACTTCAACCAGGACCCCCAGGGTTTCTCCCCAGATTCTCGGCCTCGAGGTCCTCCCCCTCCCCACACCCGACCCCGCCAGGCCCCGCCCCGCCCCTGAGCCCTTCCACTCTCCCAAACCTCACGTACTTTAACTTTCGGGTTTGGTTTGTTTTGTGAGATTGATTTCCGCGATCCCAGGCCACCCCCAGGCCCGGCGGAAGGCAGCCACCTCGGCCGGGCCGGGCCGGGGCAGGCGGGCTGGCTGGCAGGGAAGCCCCCGGCGCCCCGCGCGCGCGGGGCTGCGTTCCGCGCAGGCGCTCACGGGGCTGGCGAGGCGGTGACTGATTGGTCCCGACCGCTTCCCGCTCTTTTTCAAGCCCGCCCAGCGCAGCGCCTTCTGGGAAACCGCGACTCTCCCGGCGCGGCAGGTGGGGAGCAGCGGAGTGTGAAGCCCTGAGGGTCCCGGCGGCCACATCAGGTAGGGGACAGGTGGGAGCCGCTGCCTTGGGATCTGGCTCTCAGCCCACGCCCGTGGCCATCTGCAGACACAGAAAGCCCCAGCGTCTCCAGGTCCCCAGAAGCTGTCATTTCTGGAGGGAGGGCACTCCACCCCCCCCCCCCGCCCGACGCCAGCGCCCTCACAGCAGGATTTGGAGGACACTCCGCCCTCAGGTGAGTGACTTTCCTCTCGGATCCCCCCACCCCGCCCCCGGTGGCTTTCTTCTGATCTGTTCAAGCCCAACTTGAACACTTTCTCCATGTGCCTGAGCCTGAGCGTGCGCAGCCTCTCCGCCCCCCCCCCCCCCCCCCCCCCGCGCCAGCGTCTTGGCGCGCAAATCAAGTGAGGAGGAGATGGCTGGCTGGCGGCAGGCTCCCCATGTCAGGCACAGGCGGCCATTTGGGGGAAGAGAAATGATCCATCCACCCACCCCTAACACCACTGCTCATCCACTGGGCCTATCCAAGGCAAATTATTCCTCGAATCTCCTCTAGAGACTACTACAAAGTTGCAAACTTGTCTGTTTTATATATATATATATATATATATATATATATATATGTATAAAGTAATTATACAAAAGGACTTCATTAAGGTGTTTGCGACATGCTTAAAATGTACATTGATCAAGCTCATTCTCACTCACTCTCTCTCTCTGTCTCTCTCTCTCTCTGTCTCTGTCTCTCTCTCTCTCTCTCTCTCTCTCTCTCTCTCTCTCTCTCTCTCTCTCTCTCTCTCTCTCTCTCTCTCTCTCTCTGCTATCCTCTGAGAGTGAAGAAAAGGAGGGGGGAAGTCCCTCATCAGAACGCCCCAGACCATGCAGCTAGCAGGTGGCAATTTCATGGGTGTACTCACATGGTCTTATGGAGACTAGCATTAGCTAGGCAACGGTGACTCACCCCTGTAATCCTAGCACCTCCACAAGTTGAGATGTGAGGGTCATGGTTTGCAGCCAGCCCAGACAGAAGGGTCCGTGAGACTCATATCTCCAGTTAAACACACACACACACACACAAAAAAAAAAAACCACTGGAAGTAGTGCTGTGTCTCAAATTGTAGAGTGCCAGCCTTGAGGGAAAAAAAGTCGCATCCCCAGTCCTGTAGCCAGCACACAAAAGGAAGGAAGGAGACAGAAAGAGAGAAGTCCCATTTTACAAAGGGGCCTGGGAGTATGTAGAGATTGGGTTGGGGATCCTGGTAAGGAGGAGGAAGAGGAAGAAGAAAGATCTCAAAAGAGAAACGAAACTAGAAATGGCTGTTAGGTACTTGAGGTTTATGAGTCTGAACTGGAAAGGGTTGGGGGGGGCACAGAACTTGAAGCATAGAATATCTGGCGAAACCTTGTGTCATTTGTTGAAATGCTATCATTTTGGACTTGAGTTAGACAAAAATGTAGTGTTAAATCAAAAATAGGAAGGGAAAGAGAGGGAGAAAGAGGAGGAGGAGCCAAAGACAGAGAGGGAGGAGGGAGAGGGGAGGAGGAGAAGAAGCAAGGAGAAGGAACAAGAGCAGGAGGGAGAAGAGACAGAGAAGGAGGCCAGGGAATTTCCAGGACAAGAGATTATGTGTTTGTTCTCTTATGTGGTTTATAAAGAAAAAAAAAAAACCTTTTCTCTTCCTTTCTGGCTCTTTTCTTTCTTTCCTTCTTTCTTTCTTCCTTTCTTCCATTCTATGGAAATTCAGTAGTGTTCCTGTATGGCAGAAATAGACATAAAGATCTGGAGTCTCAAAAAACAAATATCTGCGCTACATTTATGTTTGTGACACAACTGAAATACAGTCACATATTTGGACATTTCTCATGGTGCAGAGGAGTCTATGTCAGTGCTGGGCCCCTGTGAAAAGATGGAGGATGCCAAGAGCAGTGGGTTCAGAGGGCAACATGGAGGTTGCAGAATTGAAGAAGCTAACTGTTCTCAGCCACAGTTCAGGGAACCAGGAAGTGACAGTGATCTTAGTGGCCATGACAATGCCTCTCAAACACTTCTACCTGGAATAATTTGGTTTATGTCGCTAATGAGTCGGGGATACTCAGTTTTTAAGCAGTCAAGACTGAACATAGGAAGGAAGAAAGGAAGGAGGGAGGGAGGAAGGGAGAGAGGGAGAAGAGAGATAGAAAGGAAAGGAAAGAAAGGAAAAGAAAAGAAAACCACTGATGGCGCTTTTCACAAACAGGAAACAGAATATGAGAGAATAAGTAGCTTTCCTTCGTAGCTCATCAGTGAGAAAGGCCATGCTGAGTGCGGTGTAGATGACGGCCCACTGACCAGAAAAAAGTGCAGGGAACAGTGCCCAAGTTGAACAGCAGAGACAAGACTCAATCCAGGAAGTAATACTCTACCAAAACCTTTGATCTCAGCAAATTAAAACATTTTCCAGAACATAAAAGAACCTTAAAAGATATTATTATCAGGAGGCTGAGATCTAAGGATCAAGGTTCAAAGCTAACCCAGACAAGAAAGTCCGTGAGACTCAATCTACAGTTTAGCAACAAAGAGCTGGAAGTGAGGCCGTGGCTCTTGTGATAGAGCACCAGCTTTGAGTGGAAAAGCTAAGAAAGAGCCAGAAGCCCTGAGTTCAAACTCCATTGGACATAAGAGTCACTTACGAGATGTAGCCTATTTCCTAAAACGATGATGGGGGTTAACAAATATAGGTAATTTTTTTGGTAAGGTATTTAGCATGATGCCTGAATATAGTGTTCTGTAAAAGAGAATTTCTGTGTTAGGGTGATGAAACTTGATGGATAAACTGTAAAGAGAAGGCTGTGGGCTAAAGAGAAAAGGTGGGATATGAGGAGCTTAAGTAAATGTATCACCATTTGCTCTGTACAGTTAATGACAGCTGACAATATAGGTGTAACTTGAACTTTGTTGACATTAACCTTTCAGTTGAACTGCCTGTATCATCTTTGACTCATCATGAGCGGTAGGAAACGCAGGTCACAGATAAACTTACTTGCTGCAAGGAATAATAAGAAGATCAAGCATTACTTTCCTCAGGTATGTCAAAAATACCAGAGCAGACATTACCATCCTTTGGGCCTGATTAGATTGCACAGTTCTTCCTGGTATATTGGAAAGAGTCCATAAATTAAGTTTATTCTCATCTACTTTATTTTGTTCTGGTGACTGCAAATAGGGAAGGGAATGGTAATAAAAAATTTGGCCATGTCAAAACAGCCTTTAACACATAAATAATTTGAAAGTTTCCATCAATTTTCTCAGCAATTTTTAATAGCATTCACTTCAAGAAACATCCTTACTGGACTACTGAATCAAGAAGTATGTGAAAGAATATTCTATGTATTAGTTAATGCTATTAGAGTTTAATCATTGATAACCAGTGATGCCACCACCAGTTTTACTAGTAGAGTAGGCCAATTAATTATTAATGATCTGTTGTACTAGTATACTGAAATATATATTAACTTTTCCAGTGATTGTGAAATAATCAGATATTTTGTATATGTTTTATACACTTCCAGTCTTGTAAGATGAACATTATGAGAACGAAAGTATACAGAATAAAATTAAATTCTCAACCAAAAAGAAGGAGCCTTTAATAATAGAATAAAAACTTTTGCAGTGCTTTCTGAACCACAATATAAATATCAAGTGCAATATTAAAAAAACAACTATGGAAGAAAAAAATACTATTTTATAGCACGAAAATAGTAGTCAAAATATACTTATCTATTGAATCATAGCAACCTATGTATGTACAGTGAAATGCAATTTATATAATATTTTTGTAACTTGTTATATAACCTTGTTGGTCACTAAGGAGGATTTTATGTTCAAATTGTTTATGAAGAGAGTTCACTTTAAAATCCACTGATACCATAGCTAGGTGCTGGTGGCTCACATCTGTAATCCTAGCTACTAATGCTACTGAAGATTTGAGGATCACGGTTCCAGGACAACCTAGACACAAACGCCTGTGAGACTCTTATCTCCCATTAACACCCCCCAAAACAAAAACAAGCAAGCCAGGAAGGAAGGAGAGAGTGAGAGAGAGGAAGAGAGAGAGGGAGAAGACCAGAAGTGAAGGTGAAGCTCCAGTGACAGAGCACCAGTTTTGAGAGAGAGAGAGAAAAAAAAAAAGAAAACAACAACAACAAAAATGGGTCTTGAATTCAAGCCCCAGTACCTGTACTGGATGAATGAATGAATAAATGAAGTTTATTGACAGTTTGTCAGGAAAAAAAATGCACCAATGTATAATATGAAAAACTTATTTAACTGAGGTGAAGGGAACTCACCTTATATTTTGGGAATCTCAGGTTAAACATGGATCTAAGACTCTTAACAGATGTTTAAATATTGGTTCTGAATAGCCTATAGAAATTCTGCAAATAAGCCGCGCAAGGTGGCTCATGCCTGTAATCATAGCTTCTCAGAAGGCTGAGTTCTGAGGATTGCAGTTCAAAGCCAGCCCAGGCACTAAAGGCGGTGAGACTCTTATCTCTAATTAATCACTAGAAAACAGGAAGTGGTCCTGTGGCTCAAGGGGTAGGGCGGTAGCCTTGAGCTGAAGAGCTCAGGGACAGCGCCCAGGCCCAGAATTCAAGCTCCAGAACTGACAAAAAAAAACAAAAATCTGCAAATAGCATAGTAAAGATGGCTCTCCCCTATAATCCTAACTACTCAGGAAGCTGAGGTCTGAGGATCACAGTTCAAAGCCATTCCAAGGAAGAACATCTATGAGACTCTTATCTCCAATAATAAACCACTAGGGAAAAGCTGGAAGTGGTGCCATGGCTCAAGTGATAGAGCAATGGTCTTGAGTAAAAGAAGCTCAGAGCCTAGGTGCTGAGTTCAAGCCTCAGGACTGGCCCCAAGAATAAAAAATAAATAAACAAAAGACTAGGGTTGTATTCCAGAGTTTTAAAAAAAAGTATCTATCATTTCTTTTTAGATACCAAAAGAAGAGCAGAATAACCCCAGTACTTCTCAAATTAAAGTGGAATCTAGAAAAGGGCCAACGGATACAACTAATACAAAGGATCAAACAGCCCATCTGCCTAAGAGCAATCCACAAGACCAGACCCCTGCCCCCCAAAAGCAAATTGAACTTACTCTTGCTGTAAACATCAGGAAAAACAAAAGTATGAAATATACACTTACCCATAATGAGAAGGACAGTTTATACAACGGACTCACCACTCTTGAAGCAGTGAAAAAAGAGATAGAAGCTCGACCAGGCCAGGAAATGCTGGTCCGTGGTACAAAAGGAATTGAAGGGTACATAAACCTTGGCATGCCCCTCTATTGTTTTCCTGAAAACAGCCACATAGAAATTACATTTTTTGAAAGTAGAAGTGAACAGAAAGAAGATAACCAAATGATTGGCCGGCATAATCATGCTTCTACTGAGTGTGTGAAATTTTATATACATGCAATTGGCAAAACAGTAAAAAATATCGTTCAATGTCGAAAACTTCACAAAGAAGGAAGCAAGCTGTGTGTCTTTGGTTTCAAAGGAGAAACCATCAAAGAAGCTCTGTACAAAGATGGCAGGTTTATTCCACTTATGAAGAAGAACTGGAAACTCATTAGTGGCCTGAATTCCATCATGGAATGCACCCAGCCAGTGGATAAGGTAGAGGGCCAGCTTTTTGAGGTTGAGGTTGAGAGACAAGCAAACCGTAAAGTGACAGTGCCTATTCGGAATTTGGAGCCAGAGAAGAGAAACAAGCATGAGCTGAAAGGGTACATTGTGGACGAGTATCCCAGTCTGAGAAAAGAAAGTGAAAAAATCAGGAAATACATCAAGGAAGGGGTGGAAAAAGGAAAGAAGAAAACGTCACTATTTACAGTGCATAAGAGAAACTTTGGAAAATGGACCAAAAACTCTACTCCAGTAAAAGTCCACAAACTTCTGTCCCAGCTGAGCGACTCTGTTGGATTCCTCTTCTGGGATAATAATGGGAATAAGGGTTGCGCCACCTGCTTTGTGTTTTCAGGATTGTTCATTGTCACTTGTCGGCATGTCATAAATGACATTGTAGGGGAAGGGCTAGAATTAAGTCAGTGGGAACAGGTACTTGGTAAATGTGTCAAGGTGATGTTTAGTTATGAAGATATCCCAGTAAAAGATGAGAACTGCTTTTTTCTTGAACCTTGGTTTCGTATAGGGGATGTCACTCTTGATTATGCTGTGCTGAAACTGAAGGCCAATGGACAGCCAGTCCCCCTGGGGCTACATGATAGAATTCAGCCTCTCCCACTCAGTGGGTTATTGTACATTATTGGCCATCCACAGGGAGAAAGCAAAATGACCGATGGTTGCACAGTGATCCCTCTGGGTGAACGAGAACAAAAATACCGTGAGAAAATTGAGGAAGCAGACGCAGTGGGCTACAGCTATCCTTCATATGTTTATATGCACACTCAAAATAGTTTCCAGGAGATAGCTCACAACCCTGACGTGGTAACTTACGACACAACTTTTTATCAGGGCTCTTCCGGTTCCCCAGTGTTTGATTCCAAAGGTTCACTCGTGGCCATGCATGCAGCTGGCATCACCTGTGAGTACCAACAGGGGGTTTTCAATATCATTGAGTTTGGCCCTTCCATGAAGTCCATCCTCTATAATATGAAGCAGAAAGATGAGGATTGGTATAAGGAAGTGTGTGCTCACAAGAAGCAGAAAGATGAGGATTGCTATATGGAAGAGTGTGCTCAACCACGAGATGTAGAAATGTTAAGTCAAGAGGACTTGGATTGCTGAGATGTCTTTGTTCCCTAACTGTCCCTGGGAACGTTAATACACAGGCCATGATTATGGTTTTCTAGCTTCCAAAACAGGCCTTAACTCAAAACATTGAATCAGGCATTTTTCTGAGTCCATGAAGGCATTAATCTTAAGAGCTTTAGGTGGTAAAATATTATACATGTATTCACTCATTTATGAATAGCAGTATGGATTCCTGGATGGGCTTACATTTTGGGTGATGATTCACTATTGCCTTATTTTACTTATCAAATTGTTTTCATTTTAGCCAGTGATTACTTTTTGTTTTTTGCTGGCCCTGGCTTTGAACTCATGACCTAGGTACTGTCTCTAGGCTTTTTCAACTCAAGGCTAGCTCAAGAGTAGCTTCCTCCACCACTTGAGCCACATCACACTTTTTTTTTTTTTGGTGGCTAAATTGAAGATACGAATCTCACAGACTTTCCTTGGGAGCTGGGGTTTAAACCACCATCCTCAGATTTCAGCCTTCTGAGTAGCTAGGATTGCAAGTGTAAGCCATCAGCATCCAGCTCCTTTTTGTTTTGTTTTGTTTTATAATACTAGTGGTTACTTTTAGTGCAATCGATTCGAACGATGTTTTCTTTATTATTTTCATAAGGTGCTTTAAGCTTTTATCATGTTTCCTAGTCCTAGAATCAGCTCTTTCTCCCAGGATCTTTAAGAAACTAAGATCTAAACAATGCATGTGTTTGTTGCTACTAGGATATTTATTCCCTTCAGTACCTCTCAGCTGATAGAGGACAGCAATTTCTCTAAGAATTACAGGGCGATAGCATCCATAGTGCAGATAAGTTCAGCTTTCTCTTAGCTGGAATAGGACTCAGTCACCCTAAATAGTTTCTGCTTGTGTACTTTCTTCCAGTTCCTCAATGCAGTCCTGGCAGATAAACTGCCTCGTGTAGCCTTGTGGGCAGCTTCCTGTAGCCTGCATGCCCAGAGATTCCTGCATCACACAGGGCAAGGCCCCAGTAACCAACTCCCTCTCAATCATGGTGCAGTCTTTCAGAAGTCTGTCTCCTTACTTTTAAGTGTACCAGTTAAAATGCTCCACAGGAAATGTTTTCATCACTCCATGGCATCTAATAAAAATATGAATCCAGAGGTTCCCTTTCCCTGTCTACTCCTGATCTCTGTGTGGGCCTGGCCTCCAAATATGTTTGTATCTGCTAGGATCATGCTTCACTCCAAGCTAGTTATTGAGTTGAGGGTCTTGCATGCTAATATAGTCTGCATTCTATTACCAAGACACAATCTCTAGCCTTGAAGATTTTTGGGTTTTTTGGTTTTGTTTTTTTTTGCTAGTCCTGGGCTTGAGCTCAGGGCGTGAGCACGGTCCTTGAACTTTCTCAAGGCTAGAGCTCTACCAATTGAGCCTCAGCACCACTTCTGGCTTTTTTCTATATATGTGGTACTGAAGAATCGAACCCCGGTCTTTGTGCATGCTAGGGAAGCACTCTACCACTAGGCCAAACTCCCGGCCCAAGCCTTGAAGATTTTTAAACAGTAAACAGTCTGTCTCTTACTCGTTGGAGGGGTGCTCCAAAAGAAAAATGGAGCAAAGAATTATATGTATGTAAGAGGATTTGTTTTTCCTTTTTTTTCCCTCTTCCTCCCCCTCCCCCCCTCCTCTACTTCTCCTTCTCCTTCTCCTCCTCCTCCTCCTTTTTCTTGCCAGTCTTCAATCTTGAACTCAGGGCCTGGGTGCTGTCCCTAGTTCTCTACCACTTGACCTACAGTGCCACTTCTGGCTCTTTCTGAGTAGTTTATTAGAGATGAGTGTCTCTCAGATGTTCCTGTCTGGGCTGGCTTTGAATGGTGATCCTCAGATCTCAGCCTCGCGAGTAGCTAGGATGACAGGGGTGAGCCACTGATACCCGGCACATGAGAGGATTTTTTTCTTTTTCTTTTTTTCCAGTCCTGGGCTTGAGCTCAAGGACTGAGCTCTGTCCTTGGGATTTCTCAAGGCTAGAGCTCTACCACTTGAGCCTCAGCACCACTTCTGACTTTTTCCTATGTATGTGGTACCCAGGAATCGAACCCCTGTCTTCGTGCATGCTAGGCAGGCACTCTACCACTAAGCCAAACTCCCGGCCCATATATGAGAGGAATTTTAACATGTACTTGGATAGGAAACAATTTTTAATCAGCTAGAATATATTGCTTGTGTGTACTTTATTTTAACAACTCAATTCTTACCATATATTCACATAATGAATCCCCAAAGCCTCATCTATTTTCCATTTCCTTATCAATCATGGCTCTTTTTGATCACTTTTATAATTTTACATTTTCTAAACCATATAATCAAAATTGGATAGTATGTAATCATAATTAATAAGGTATTTCTGGCTGGTAGGTCATTTGGTTTTTTTAATTTTAGTCATCGCTGGATAATCTTTAATAGTTTAGATGTCCCACAATTTTCTTCTTCACTCATTTTTGAAATATCTGTAGATGCTTGATTTGGGTAAGCTATGAAATAAAAAATTCTAAAATCACTTGTGTACTGTTTTCTGTATAATATTAAGTTCTTAACTGAATCTGGCAGATATCCAGGAACACACTTGGTGTTTCCTATGGGGAGACAATGTTTAGCTTCATACGAATCTTCTAAGTTTCCCAGGTCACAGCACCATCTTCCCTTCCCACAAACCTGAGTGAGCCTGTTTGCCTTCCCTCACTCACCAGGACTTGCTATTGTCAGGGGTTTTCTTTGGTGGGAGATTCTAATATTAAGGATATTAATGTTGTTGGAATGACCATTATTCTTCATGGAACCACAGATTTATGAATGAAATTGGGACTATTTCAGACCATCTAGGATAAGTACATTGAGTTAGCAGCCAGAATTCAGTCAAGAGAACAAAGCTACATATAATAAGAACTAGGAGCTCGTTGGGGGATGGAAATGGGGACCAAGACCTGAGAAAGAGTATCAATGTTTGTGAACTAATGCACCTTCTATCTGGTGAATATGATGTAACCCTTCTATTACAATAAAAAATATATGGAAAGAAATTAAAAGAACTAGGAGCTCTAGGGCAATGTGACAAGAAGTAGGAAAGATTTGTAGATGTAACCAGACAATATCAACCAAAAGCTCTGGAAGAAAGAAGGGTCCTATCAACATGAGCATGTCTGAGGAGATCCCGTGTCTTGCTGCCATGGTGTTTCTGGGTAATTTGGGGGAGATTACAAAGTCACCACATCAGATTCGACATACAAGTAAGAGCTTGTGGAACCATTGCAAAGTTCTCTGACTGCCTTGGTCTTCCAAGAAATTATGGTTTTTCTTAGGCCACTCAATTTCTATATCAAGTTTCTGTTTTCTTTTTCTTCTTTTTTGTTGCTTGTCATGGGGCTTGAACTCAGGGCCTGGGCACTGTCCCTGAGCTTTTTTTTTTGGTCCAGGCTGTCTTATCACTGAGCCACAGATCCACTTCCAGTTTTGGAGTGGTTAATTAGAGATAAGAGTCTCACAGGGACTTTTCTGCCATCTGGTGCATTTTTCTCACTGGCAATTGCAAACGGAATATTCTGGGATTCTGGGAAAAATGGTTCTCAGTATTGCTACTACTTCACAACATATAACTAACCTGCATACACATATAATACATACATATCAAATAAACACACGCATGAATATAGGTATATACATTCATAAAACAAGATTAGGCATCATCTGATAAGAATGGTATGACTAAAAGCTAACAGTTTAACCGCATGTTACCCTTACTATGAATAATAAAATTTGACTACATAATAATCACAGAGACAAATTCACATGACTTTACTTTTTGCAAAATAATTTTTTGTGTGTCCAGGTACCATGGCTTGAACTCAGGACCTTGTGTTCTCATTCTGTTCGCTTGTTCACAGCTAGCACACTACCATGTGAGCCACATCTGCAATCCCTTAGTTTGCTAGTTAATTGGAGATGGAACATTGTGAACTTTTCTGTCCAGGCCAGCCTCAAACCATGATCCTCCATGTGTCAGCTTCTTGAGTATCTGGGATTACAGGTACAGTCCATCAGTATTAGAATGTTTACTATATAATCTCCTGTAATCCCCACTGTTTCTGGGGCTGGGTGCTGTCCTTGAGCTTCTTTGGCTTTGAGCTACATCGCCACTTCACCACTTCTGGCTATTTCTGAGTAGTTTATTAGAGGTAAGAGTTTCACAGACTTTTCCTGCGAGTGGTGGCCTCAAACTGTGGTCCTCAGATCTCAGTGTCCTGAGTCGCTAGGATTACAGGCATGAGCCACCAGTACCAGGCCACTGTGTATTCTCGGTATACTATTTCAACACCTACTAAATAGGCCAATGTCATCATGCCAGTTTTCTGGGCAAGAAGGAAAGATAAGTGAGTTATTGCCCCAATTGTTAGTACTTGGGGCTTAAATCATAAAGTATATAGCTTGTTGTTTTACCTACTAATGGAGCTGGTTCATCAAACAAGACACTACCGTATCCATTTTTCTGCCCCTGGCTCACGTAAGAAGTGTTATAATTACTTCATAATGTAGCAAATACCTTGTTAAGATTGTCTTTGGTCCTAGCACTGAAGATAAAGCACTTAGAAATCCAGCATTTATCATCATTCACTCCTCTTCAGTTCCATGTTATAGCTCTATTCCTAATACACAATTACATGCGGCTCTAGATTCCTCTTTGAAATGGAAAACAAGGATGAATTATACTGAATGGCTTATACACTGCATCTACAATGTCCTGAATTTGTGCCTATAGAAACATAACCTCATTTGAATGAGGCCATTACCTAGTGCAACATCGCCACCTATTGGTCACAGTCACCAAGGGAAGGGCCCTGGGAATCTTCCTATCTGGGATTCTCTCTTTTTTTTTAACCAAGACTCATCTAACAAAGCAATATCTGAAACATGTTACTAGTTAACATCTAAAACGATATAGTTAATATCTCCTCTGGTATAAGTCTTGACAACATCAAGTCTATAAGACAAATAGAAAAATGGAGGAAAGTTTTGCTCCCTCTTTTAATGAAACACACCAGAAACCCTGTGTGGGTTTCAGATGATGAGAGATAAACCTTATGGCTAGCCAGGGATCTTCTGAACCAGAACACCCTTGCCAAAGTAAAAGATTGTTACATCTGCCTGCCCCAGTAGGAAGAAGGAAGCGCTGAAGGAAGTATATTCCAGGGTGGGCCCAGGGCTGCATCTATTTTCAGGTACACAGGGCCTGGGCACTTTCCCTGAGTGTTTTTCACTCAAGACTAACACTTATCACAGCCCCCCTTCCAGTTTTCTGGTGATTAACTGGAGATACAAGTCTCACAGATTTTCCTACCCGAGCTGACTTTGACTCAGCCCTGAGCACAACAGCACAAGAGATGATGGAAGGATATGGAGACCAGCCTCCAAACGCATCTACATCTGCATTTTTAGAGCCAATGAATATGTTAGGTAACATAGAAAAGAGGAGGGAGGGTTGCAAAGGAAACTAATACTGCTAATCAGCTGACAACTACCTTGGATACTTGGACAGACTGAATGTGATAGTCCCGTCTTCAAAATTAAGAAGAGACATCCAGGTGCCCAGTGGCTCACACCTGTAATCCTAGCCATTCAGGAAGTTGAGATCACGGTTTGAAGCCAGCCAAAGCAGGAACATCTGTGACACTCTTCCAGTAAACTACTCAGAAAAAAAAAAAAAGTGGCTGAGTGCTAGCCTTGATCAAAGAAGCTCAAGGACAGCACTAAGGCTCTGAGTTCAAGCCCCAGCACTATCAAAAAAAAGAATAAAAATAAAAATGAGGAGAGAATGAGACAGTCAGAGATGTGACTCTTTGAAGATGGTGAAATGAGCCATAAGCCAAAGAATATAGGTGGCCTGTCAGCGCAAAAAAGAAATATAATTTTCTTCTGGAGTCTCGAGCCATCATATCTTCTGACTTTAACTTAGTCGGACTCACATTCAGAGTTTAAGCTGATGGAATATACCCCAAATCTCTCACTATCATGTTAGAAAGAGGGGAGTTCAGATCAAAGAAAAGTATCAGAGACAGAAATGAATGTTAGGTCATGATAAAAATTTTAAAAGACAGCCTATCAAAAAGACAAAACAATTGTAAATGTGCAAGCACAAACAGCAAAGAAAATACAAGAAATAAAATCCGAAATGATTAAAAATAATAATAATGAATTGACAATTATAGAGAATCTGATATCTCTTTCTCAGTCATTCAGAGGAAGATTTTTAGAGAAAATAAGCCTGAGTATAAAAAACAATATCATAAATCAACAGGATCTGAGAGCATTTCTACCTCTTGACAAAATAATAGAATACATTTTCTTGTCCCGAGCACCTGGAGAAAGAATGGTCCTAATTCAGAGTTATAAGGCGAATCCCAGCTGGACGTGGTGGCTCCCGCCTGTAATCCTAGCTACTCAGGAGGCTGAGACCTGAGGACCATGGCTCTAAGCCAGCCCGGGGAAGGAAGTCCCAGGAGACTTTTATCTTCAATTAACCACTAGTAAACCGGAAATGGCGCTGTGGCTCAAGAGGTAGAGTGGTAGCCTTGAGCTGAAGAGATTGGGGACAGCACCCAGGACCAGAGTTAAAGCCCCATAACCGACCAAAAAAAAAAAAAAAACAAATCCCAATAAATTCTAAAAAGAGTAAATTGTTAGTTCAGCAGGCTCAATGACATTAAATTAGAAATTTGTAACAAAGGTAACAGGACAGTGTTGGAAATTAAGCAATACACGCCTAAATAATGCATGGGTCAAAGTGTTAAATATATGTTGAATGGGATAAAAGGTATAAATAAAATGTGTTAAAATGTCAATAAAATAGCTAGAGTGGGGTTAAAGGGTTTATTGTGTTTTATTGTCAGGATGGTATATACATTAATCCATTTATTAACAGGGAAGGGAAAAGGGAGAAAACATGATTGGAAGGGGTTAGAGTTACATTCATCAGGTAGTGGGTACATTACCTCTTGTCCATTCCCATGTTTTTTCTCCTACTTTCCCTCCCCTACCCTTTCCAGTCATCTTGTTTTTTCCCTTCCTTTCCCTGTTTCAACATAAACATATTAACATATATTGTTTTTGGCATTGGTATATTGTTATACCAGGTACCAAAATCAGAGTAAAAAACATGAGATCAATCATAAGGGGGAAAAGAAGAGAAAGGAAATAACTTCACATAGAACATTCATTGTCCTCAGGCCTGTTCTTGTGCCAGTATCAAACTGTTTTTATTACTATAGCCTGGTAATAGAGTCTAAAGTTTGGTATTGATATTCCTCCAGCGCTGTTCTTTCTGATAAGAATTGCTTTTTGCTATACGGGGTCTTTTATTGTTCCATATGAATTTTTTTTTTTTGGTCAGTCATGGGGCATGAACTCTGGGTCTGGGTGTTGTCACTGAGCTCTTCAGCTCAAGACTACCGCCCTACCCCTTGAGCCACAGGGCCCCTTTCTCCATATGAATTTTTGAATTGCTTCCTCTGTTTCATTAAAGAATGACGTTGGGATGTTGATGGACATTGCGTTGAATTTGCTAGCTATGTCCTTTTCCATACAGAAGCTCTGCAGTTTAATGCAGTCCCATTTGTCCAATCTTCTTTAATTTGTTGTGTTATTAAGAAAGTTTTGACCTGTGCCAATGATCCTTAGTGTATCTCCTAATCCCTCCTGTAAAGTTTCCAGGGTTTCGTCATTTCCTTCAAGGTCTTTTATCCATTTGGAATTAATTCTGGTGCTGAGTGACATATAAGGATCCAACTTTAGTTTTTTTACAAGTGCTTAACCAATTCTGCCAGCACCATTTGTTGATCTTCCATCCTACTTTTTTTGGCTCAAAAGCTTAATAGAAGAAGAGCAAACCAGGTAGGTGAAGGAAAGAAATAATAAAGCAAGAGGCATAAAAGAAAAGGTGGAGGAGAGAAAGAGACAGAGAGACAGAGGGAGAGTCGGGGATACAGATGACAAATTATCAATACTAATATAGTGGATAAAATGATAATTGATTTTAGACACTGAAGACATCAAAAATGTAACAATAGAATTCCACAAATACTTCTACACACAGTTTACACTAAATAGATTAGTTCCTTAAAAATGTCTATGAATATAGCTCATTCAGTATGCAATCATTACTTGAGTAGCCCCATAACTATTAAAAGAAATTTAATTTGGAATTTAAGAGCCTCTGGGAAGAAATCTAGTGCCTAGATGATTTTACTGGAATTCTATTGAATTTTTTTAAAAAAGAATTAATACCAGTTCTGGGGAAAACGATGGAACATTTCAGATTCATTTTGTGAAACTAGTATTGTCTACATACCAAAATTATACAATCATAGAACAAGAGGGAAGAGAAAAAAACAAAGAAATAAAGCTGTTACTGAGATTTTTTTCATAAACATGGATCTAAGAATCCATAACAAATATTAGCAAATGGAATCGTTAATATTTTAAGTTACATCCCCATGGCTAAAGACATTTATTCAAGAATGCAAATTTACTTTAGTGAATGAATAGAAACGATAGGGGGATTGAACTTGGGCCCTGGGCACTGTCCCTGATCTTTTTTGTTCAAGGCTAGCACTCTGCCACTTGAACTACAGCTCGCTTCTGGATTTGTATTTCGTTGGAGATAAAAATCTCACAGACTTTCCTGTCAGGGCTGACTCTGAACTTCGAACCTCAGATCTCAGTCTTCTTAGTATCTTGGATTGTAGGAATGAACCACCAGCTTCAGCTTGGTTGAAGGGTTTTTTGCTGCTCACAGGGATAGAAGGCAAGATAGAGTTTGGGTACTCACCTAGAATATCTTGGACTTTTAGAGGTCTACGGTTTATGGGTTTATAGTTTATTTGAAATTAGAATATAAATATGTAATTATTATTGATGCATGAATATAAAGTATAAATCACCACAGGTTATTCAAATGCATTCATTTCATAGCTACAATTGATTGCTATTTGTTTACTTCTTGCTAATAAGTCAGGTTATACACAAACCATCTCTGTCATCAGGCATATTTTCTTATCTGTTTATTCATTCATTTAATTATGCCAATAGTAGGGGCTGAACTCAGGACCTGAGTGTTCTTTCTTAGCTTTTTTCACTCAAGGCTAGAGCTCTACTATTTTTTTTTTTTTTTTTTTGCCAGTCTTGGGCTTGAGCTCAGGGCCTGAGCACTGTCCTTGGACTTTCTCAAGGCTAGAGCTCTACCAATTGAGCCTCAGCACCACTTCTGGCTTTTTTCTATGTATATGGTACCAAGGAATTGAACCCGGGTCTTCCTGCATGCTAGGCAAGCATTTTAACCACTAGGCCAAACTCCTGGCCCCGAGCTCTACTATTTGACACATGGCTCTACTGGCTTTTTATGGTTCATTGGAAATGAGAGCCTCATGGACTCTTCTCAGGCTGTCTTTGAACCACAATCCTCAATTCTCAGCCTCCCACACAGCTAGGATTACAAACATTAATCACCAATGCCCAGTCCACATTTTCTTTTAAAGATTTTTTTATTAGCATACCTTAGTGTGTAACGCAAGGTTTTATTGTGACAATTGAGTGCATACATACAGTGTATCCCTGATATCAGGCATTTTAATTCTGCTCTGATTCACTGGCTTGGTTAGCACAGCTGACACAAGAAGACCAGTTACAGAATCAGGCTGGGACTAGACAGATAAAAATCTCCTCTGCCTCCCATTCATCTTTAAAGCTGTCATTTCAACATTTGTTAGGCATTCTCTCCTTATCTGCTTGAGGCTTTCAGCACCTGGACATTCCTGGGCTATCTAGTCTGGTTTCCTTTCCTGTCTTCTAAAACATAAAAAATCATATGATATTATGAAAAAATGATTGTGTTAAAAAGATTTATAATCTCACTCCCGAACCCATCATTTATTTTCCACATCTGTCTTAAATCTTGACAAGATGAATTCATTGTTTCATGTGATTTCAGATTCAGAGAAACGAAGTGTGTGTGTTCTGACAAGATTAATGTAGTTCTTTTGTTTTGTTGAAAAAGGGTTTCACTATGTAGTCCAGGATGGTTTCACACAATCCTCCCTGCCTCCGCCTCTCAGGCACTGGGATTGCAGATACGTTCAACATAAACCGTCATTAATATACAATCCCAGCTTCCATCTTCCTTTTAGTCAGAACCAGTCACTGAGAGTATTCGCCTCATGAAGTACTAGTGATCAAAGTTGCCAAGTCTGTCTCCTGTGCGTCCTAGTGTCTCACAACTTAACTCATTAAAAAAAAATACTGCAGAATTGATCCATTTAGCATCTGCCTTCTATAAAACAGGCCCGAAACCCCGCGAGGGCTCTCTACACAGACCTTATGAACTCGCCATTGACCACATTGCTGCTGCATCCCGCCAGCAGAGAAGCCTTGGGCGGAGGTGAGGTTTCCTGGGTACCAAGTCTGCGGCCACTGGCGCGCACTTGCCGCCTGGGACCAGCAGGGGGCGGAGGGTTCCCGGGCGCGCCAGCCAGGGCCAGCGCCGAGGGGCGTGGCTTGGGCGCCGTGACGGACAGCGCCGGACGCCGGCCCGGGATGAGGTAATACCCGCCCCAGAGGAGGGCGTGGGGCCTGTGTGTGTGAGTGTGAGTGTGTGTGTGTGTGTGTGTGTGTGTGTGTGTGTGTGCGCCCTCGTGCATTGGCGAGATGAAGTCTCTGCGTGCCTCGAAGCTTGCGCTGCAGACACTGGCCATGGTGCATTTTTAAAAAAGGGGAAAAAAATATAAAGAGATTGATATGCATTGGAACGAGTCTGCAAAGTCGCTGCGGTCCCGGCGGGCGCCGCGTCCCGGCCAGTCGCCCCTCAGCTCCCCAGGACCGGGAAGCCTCGGGGCGCGGGTTTGCGGTGCGCCCTCCTGGGGAGCAGTGGAGCCGGAGTGGGGGTGGGGCTCTCCCCGCGGCGATCGCGGGGCGGGGCGGGGCGGGGAGCCGAGGAGGGGAGTGGAGGGGAGGGACGGCAGGGAGGGAGGGAGGGGAGGGGAGCGGCGCGTGCCATTCGCCGCGCGCCTCGCGCAGCCGGCTGGGTCTCACCCCGGCGCTTGCAAAGCCCGAGGCGCAACTGGTGCGCGGGGCCGGGTCGGCGCCGGGCGGGGGTGGTCGCGGCCGGCCGGGAGGCTCTGCCCGGCGGGGCCCTGGTGGCGCGGAGCCGGGCCATTTGCATGAAGCGACTCGAAGCCCCGGAGCAGCGGCAGCAGCGGCGGAGCCCGGCGGCGGCGGCGGCGGCGGCGGCGGCGCGCGGTCCGAGCCCCGCAGCCCGGGTCTGCGGGCGGCGGTGGATGCGCGGCTGGGGCGGAGCCCATGGGCCGCAGCTGAGGCTGCCGGGGGCGTCGGGGCTCGGGGCGGGGGGCGCGGTCGAGGCCCCCAGGCGGCGGCGCCGGAGGAAGCGGAGGAGATCGGGCGCTCGGGGCCCGGGAGGCGGGCCGGGCTCGCCATGCTCCTGGCCTCGGCCGTGGTGGTCTGGGAATGGCTGAACGAGCACGGTCGCTGGCGGCCTTACAGCCCCGCCGTGAGCCACCACATCGAGGCGGTGGTCCGCGCCGGCCCCCGCGCCGGGGGCAGCGTGGTGCTGGGCCAGGTGGACGGCCGCCTGGCGCCCTACATCATCGACCTGCAGTCCATGAACCAGTTCCGACAGGACACCGGTGAGTGCCCCCCGCCCTCGCCCTGCGGCCTCCCGAGACCCCGCCGCCACACAGACGACCGAGCGAGTGGTCCCCGGAGTCCCCTCCACGCCCCCTTCCCAGACCCCGCTGGCCCCCTGGGCCTTCCGTGCGGAAAGGCCCGCGTCTTCTCCGGTCACCACGAGGGCCTTGGCTCACTGTCACACACCTGCTGGCCCCCGGCGTCCGCGGGCCTTCCCCCGCGGGCCTCCTCCTCGGCCTTCGTGCCTCTGCCCCGCCGACGCTGCGTGGAAGGAAAGCCTGGGTGGGTGAGGCACAGGGGGGGGGCAGAAGAAGGAATCCCCCCACCTCCACCCCCGCCCCAGACTCGAAAGGGCGCGGGGTGCGTCATGGAGGGACAGAATGGAATCTGGGGATTCCAAGAGACAGAGCCTCCTGGATGCTGTGACATTTCTCCAGTGGCTCTGCTTGGGCTCCTGCAGCCTTGAAGCAACAGGCCAGGCCAGGGGGAGGGGGAGGAACCGGGCTCTGGAATGCCTGGCAAGGAAGCCATTCCCTTTGTCCCCGAGAAGGGGGGCTGGGGGAGGCTCCCAAGGAGTAACTATCCCCTAGCTTCTTCCTGAAACCGTAGCTAGGAGCCGCACCCCGGCCTCCCACAGCACCACACTCCTTTCTTTGCTAGAGAATTAATGAGCTGCCAGGCATGCAGGGCCACCTACCCCCACCCCAAGCCCACTTCCCAGCCTGCATTCTCCCCAGAACAGGTGCAGGAAGCGACTCCAAAGCACAGCACGCACTGCAACCTCTTCACCTCTTCATTATTTGGTCCCCTACATCCTGGTATAAATGAGGAGATAGAGGCAAGTCCCTGGCTTCCTGTCATTTTTTTTTTCAGTGGGGAGGTGATGGGTGTTTCTGGAATTCTGGCTGGGCTTTTCGCAGTGTACAATCAACCCAGGAGCCTGGTGAGACAGGTGTGGAGAGGAGGGAGTGGAGCCCAGGAGGAGGAGGGTCTTGTGGCTCAGAGAACAGCTGCCTGAGCTGGACATCTCTGCCTCCTAGGAGAAGCTTCACCACATCCTGTGTGCTAATTAGGATTGTCATGGGAAAGAGGCATCTCCCCCCCCCCCCCCCCAGTCCCTGCCTTTAGTCAGAACTCCCAAACAATCTTCCTGCCAGAAACGCTGCAGACACTGGTGGATTGAGTTTAAAAAAAAAGCTTTCCAGGGGCAAAGATTCCAGAAGTTTTAGCATCTGGCAGGCTTCAACATTGGTGGAGAAGAGAAGGAGGTGGAGCAAGGGAAAGACTGGGAGGAGGAGGAGAGAATATGGAGGAATGTGGTGCGGTTGAGAAAGAGGATTGATTATGTGTGGCTGATGAAAGGGAGGAGAGGGTGCATTGAGCAACTCGGGTAGAGGTTGTGGAGGTGAGGGGTGAGGGGTAAAGGGTGAGGGGTGAGGGGCAGCTGTGGCCTGGAGGTGGGGCTAGGGATACCACTTGGTAGGAAATTCCAGTTCTGCTCAAAATGAATATAGCAATGGCAAGGTAGAGGGGTGTTTCTGGAATTCTGGCTGCATCTAGATCTTTCTAGCACATGGGAAAGTGCCCTCCCCGTATACACAGATCCCAGCCCTCTCCCCCAAATCCACTGAAAGAACAGGGACATCATGTGTGTTTGAATGAAATAACCCCATAACTCCGGGCAAGGCACTGGAAGGTATCGGGATTCAGAGAAAACTTTCATAAAAGTGAAAGTTACTGAGAAACCTGCTAGAAAGGACCCTCAGTCTTCTGTCACTCCTCCCTGAAGACAGATGGATCATTGCCTACTGATTAACAGGAGCTGGGGCTCCTTGAATTTTAGATTGATGGAGGAGAATTCCCCCTGCATCTTTCTTTTGCGCGGTAGGGGGGGATTGTTAGGGAATTACTTAAATGCAAAGCCTCACACAAGCTAGGTGAGTCCTTTCTATCACTAGATCACTGCAGGACTTCTCTAGCCTTGCCTTGCCTCCTCATGCAATTCTGTTTGTGAGATCTTGCCCGGGCTTGCCTCCAACTCAAAGTCCTCCTGCCTCAGCCTCCAAAATGCTGAGATTACAGGCATATACCACTGCTCCCGGTCAAGATCCTCTTGAAGACTAGCTCTGAGTATGTGTCCTGGTCACACTGCTGTGGTTTCATGTTCTCATTTCTAGATCCCATCCATCTTCCTGTCTACTTCCTACCAGGCTGTATGTTGGATGCTGTGGCACTGGGCTGAATTCCCAGGAATGCTGGGTCTGTCTAGGAGCTTGTCAACATAGCTTAAAAATCTATGGGTATCCGGGGTCTTGAGCACCCCCCCCCTTTACCCACCAATACATTCCTCTCACTATAGCTCATTGATGATGAGACTGTGACATGGTAGGGACTTAAAGCCACCAGCTCTCAGACAACCTCAGTCAGGCCCTGGTAATGTTTAATTAAATTACCCACTGTACCCCAAGCCACACTTGAAAGATGGGAACCCGGAACATCCCCATAAACAAAGAGCTGGAAGTTCCCTGCCTAGAGGCAAGTCCTCTCTCTGACATGGACTGCTTTGTCTAGTCCTTTAAGAAGTTGCTGGGGGTCTCCCAGCTCAGTGAGTCTTCAGTCTCTCCCATCTTTGAGCTCTTGACTTCTTCCAGCCTGTTACCAGGGAGACAATTGAAAGGTCACAGACACCCTGTTGCCTGCCTCTGTTTGCCCTGGGCACTTCTCCTTCAGAGATGATGGGGAAAGGCGGATGGTGGGGGGCGGTTCTGAGTTCATTTGCATTCTGTACTAGTCTTCTGAAAGTATTTTTAGACTCCAGAATCTGAAAGGAAGAGAGATGAATGAATTCCTCTCCACTGGAAGTCACTTACTGGAACCAGATGGCCTTTATCTCTTGTTTGGCAGTGACTAGAGAACTTTACTTCTTTGCTTTAGCATCATCATCATCATCCCCTGTATGTTCTAATAAACCTAATCATAGACATCTCTTCATGGACCAAAGGCAGCATGAGAAAGACCCAGACTGGGAAGACAGGAGTCACTGTTCACGGATGTGATCAGGAGCAAGTCCCTTCCCTTTCCCTCCAGATTGTCTTTCCCTCCCACATGCAGTTCAGCAGGTGGAATGAGTTTGGCTTCTGCACCAGTGGTGACGCTAAAAGGAACTGACATGGGGGCAAGGGCAGATTCTTTCCAGCTCACGAGTTTTCTGTGTGAGCTTTGTCCCTTTCCATCTTTAATGTAGTGAGAGGTCAAACGCATGGAGTGGGTTTGGTTACAGAATTTGACAGAAGCTGATTGTGTGGGGCTTTCATGAAATCCCTCCGTAGCTGGAGCACAGGCAAGGTAGACATTACAATGAACCCAAGGTAACTACACTGCAGCTGATGCCCCATCAGTCTTCATCATTCCAAGCATAGTGCACACACCATCTTCTTCAATCCTCACAGCAGTTCTATAGAGCCTTGAAATTCCGGTTCTGTGAGGGAAAGAATACATTGAAAAAAGGGTTACTTGCTTCAGTTGCTCCATCCATTGCACAGCTAAGATTCGGAACTGCACATCCTTTTACTAATCTGCCTTATACAGCTGTTGACCCCTGGGACATAGCAGTGCTACAACATCCAAGACATTGCCCTCATGGGGACATGTGACTGAGAGTCAAGTGGTGCTAGTGGGAGAAGCTGTGGATTTGCAGAACACAATGTATGCTCTACTAGCAACGAATCTCTGGTGGAGTTGGTTTGCCTTAGAGACCTCAGGCTTATGAGACCTATGGCCTGGCAGGTGATGATTAACTTCTGCTGCCTCAAAGCCAAACTATCTTGGTTGTTTTGAGATGTTGGTTTCTAGGTAGATGGGGAAAGTAGATTTTCTTTCTCTTTCTCCTTAGTTTGGGATCATTTGTGATTACTGTCCTCTGAGAAGCCTTCACACTAGATGGTCACACTGAAGGACAAGATGGAATGTACTCAGGCTGTCTAGTTTAATAAACACAGGGCTCTCACATTCCAAATAAAGAACCGACAACTGAAGGGCAATTCCAGCATGTCTCTTGTCCCAAGTCTTTGCTTGTGAGGTGGTTATTTTTTTTTTAATTTTGTTTTGTTTCCTTTCTGACTCTACTTATGTTCTAGTGCTGAACTGAACATAATGTTTGTTCTCCCAAAGCAGCTCTTCATAATGAAGACTTCACCCACCCACTTGTTAATGGCAATCCTTGGAACTTTTTGTTTGTTTGTTTTGTGTATTCTAGCATTCAGAACCTTATTGGATGGCTAAAATGTGAAGGACAAATCGTGCGGTCTGATAGTTGAAATGAGAAAAATTCATATTCCCAGCACAGGCCACGGAGACAGGGAGCCTTAGCTTTTGAGGTCATTGCTGGCCTACACCCCTGAGGATTAGGGAGGTATGGTTATGTTAAGTCACATGGAAAGCATTTGGCTATACGTGGTTAGGTCCCACTCACCTCCTCTCTGCAGGGTCTTTCAGTCCCTCACCTCTTTCTTCTCCCTCCCCCCCCCCTCCACTCATGTAAAACTAATGAACAGAACCGCTTTGGTCTTGTCAGTTCCATTTAAAAATCTTCACTGGGGCCGGGAGTTTGGCCTAGTTGTTAAAGTGCTTGCCTACCATGCACGAAGACCCGGGTTCGATTCCTCGGTACCACATACATAGAAAAAAGCCAGAAGTGGTGCTGAGGCTCAAGTGGTAGAGCTCTAACCTTGAGAAAGTCCAAGGACAGTGTTCAGGCCCTGAGCTCAAGCCCAGGACTGGCAAAAAAAAAAAAAAAAAAAAAAAAAAAACAATAAAAATCTTCACTGACTCCTCATCCCCTCCGAATTAAATCTATCACAGCTTTTCAGCCCAGACCCTCTGTACCCTGCCTGTCAGTACCTTCCTGGGTTTACCTTCCATGCTTTATGTTTTCTCAAAGCTCCGTGACATCCTCTCCATCTCATCAGTTCACGAGGCCTCTTTCACTTTTACCTGTTGCTATTCTCTTTATCATACAGGCCTTGTCATGTTTGTCACCCACTTCTTCAGATATTCAGCAAATTATTTCATTTATTCAGTCTGGGGGGTGTGTGTGTGTGTGTAATGTAATACACTCAGTCTTAAATTCAGCATCTGGATACTGTCCCTTTACTCTTTTACACAAGGCAAGTGCTATATCATATCCATGCTTATACTTCCACACAATTTATTGGTGGCCTGGAGAGAAGAGTCTTAGAGATTTTCCTGACAGGGCTAGTTTTGAACTGTAATCCTCAGATCTTATTCTCCTGATGAGATAGCATGACAGGCATGAGCCACCAGTACCCAGCTTCAATAAATACATAGGGAACTCCTTGGACCTACCAAGCATATGGGACAAAGTAGAGATCAAGCACTTTGGGGTCCATTCTCATGGGGTTGGGGTTCTAGGAGGGAGGCAGATATTTATCCAACTTGTCACACAAATAGATATGTAACTGCATGGTGAGATAAATGCCATGCCAAAAAACAAAACAATAGGAACAGGAATTTGACCTGGTTAGGATACCCCAGAGAGACACCAAGGGAGAAAATAAGCTTTAATCTAAAGGATGAGCTTCAAAAGAATGGGTTTGGAACATGGGGATAATGAATTGGCATTGTGAAGAGTCCTGGAATCAGAGAAGCAAGGAAATGGCCAATGTGAAGAAAATGTGGGCAGCATATGTTACTGTTAGAGTAAATTAAACTTTGCCAGAAAAACTAACAGTTACAAGATGGGGGCGGGGGATGCAGAGGCTGTAGTAGGAGAAGATGTGGGTCCCGTCCTAAGGAGAAATTATGGAAGGAGTTTAGCAAGGAGGAGATGTGCTTCTGTTTCCTGCCACCAAGCATTTCATTTCACTGACATCCTTCCTATGACATATTTTGCATCATAAATAGTTCCTCACCCCCCACACACACACACACTTGTCTTCTAATACCACTTTAGATCATATATTATTTGGGGAATGCTTGACTTCTTGACATTCTGCACAGCAACGAATGGGTGCTCAACAATATGTGATCCATGAATACCTGAATCCATCGTCACTAGAGTCTGTAAGCAAGCACAGCACCATTGCTGGAGCTCTAGCATTCAAAAAGCACCACAGCTAGACCCCTGCCCTACTCACATTCCCCATGCAAGCATCTAGCAGTAGCTCCAGATGTGCACCTTAAACCTCCCAAAGGCTGAGTATGAGCTACAGAGCACTGGATAGGTTTAAAAAAAAAATGGTAAAAGTGGAAGGAAAATGGTGAGTGGTAGAGGAAGGTATCAGGGTACCCAGAGTGAATACATAAGGATTTGGCAGGATAAGAGGGAAATGGAGAAACATATACTGGAAAAGGGATCCTCTCCAAAAGTTCAGGGATAATTCTCAGCCATATCTAGGATTGATAGCACTGTTGTGTGTGTGTGCTCATGTGTGTGCCAGTACTGGAGCTTGAACTCGGAGCCTTACACTTGGACTTTGATATTTTTTGCTCAAGGCTGGTGCTCTACCACTTGAGCCGCCCCTCCCCTTCCCTTTAGGCACATTTGTGAGGTTTAGTTCAAGTATATTTTTCTCTGCTTCACCAGATGAAAGATAAAATGGTGTCATTTCAACTCCTCTAAACTTACTTTGTTATGTGTAACAGGTGTTTTATAGGCCTGCCATGAACATAATATGGGGTAGGCATATGCAAGATACTTTCTAGGTACTAAGATTGTGTATATGTGAGCTGTATGGGAACATCATTTATTTTCCTCTCTCTGGGTCTCTCTCTCTCTCTGTGTCTCTCTCTCTCTGCCTCTCTCTCTCTCTCTCTCTCTCTCTCTCTCTCTCTCTCTCTCTCTCTCTCTCTCTCTCTATCTCTCTCTGCCTCTCTCTCTCTCTCTCTCTCTCCATCCTGTAGCATCTTTATCTTGCTTAGATACAGTAGAAAGAAACCTACAATAATAATCACTATTTATTGTTCTGTGCACCTGTGACAGGTGCTATTTTTGCTTTATTTGAGGTAGACCCAAAGAGATGAGTAAACTGAGGCTTCATCACAGGGCCAGAAGTTATAGTGCTTTCTGTGTTGGACCCAGCCAACACTCTTTGTTTCCCCCAATAAGCAGGCTACTAGGAAGGAAATGGAGGCTAACTACTCCTCACCCCCTCTTTCTCCTGTCCCCCAATACCTCCAGACCCTCCAATGGAGGCCCTGGTGCTGAATAGGCGATTGTTCTGCTTCTTGCTTGTGCCTCTGAATGTTGATGTTTTGGGTCATTAAGGGGCTTGGAGATGGGGTAGAGGGTGGGTTATGACCCTGGCAAAGGCCTGAATAGCCATTGTTCCTTTTCTTTTCCCCCCTTGAATGAGATCCTGTCCCAGTCTTGGTGTCTCCCTCTGGGTTGGAGGAGGGGGTGGGTCAGAGGCCAGTGAAGGGAGCCTTTTCCCACCCGCTCGGATGGATGGAGCTTAAGCTGACAGATGCAGAGATGCCTGCATTGCCAGAACCCTCCCCAGCCCTCTCACACTGTCCTGAGCCAGACAGCCTTCCCCTTGATGTGCATGCCAGCCAATGAGCCCTGGGGAGGAATGTACTGGGTTTAGATTTGGGGTGGAGAATGAAGAAGTTGATGATAGTTCCTTTATGAGCTTCGTTCTCTTCTGAGGCTGCCAATTCATCTCTGCTGTAGCCATCTCCTGTGATCACCCTGGCTCCTCTTCCCGGCCCCACAGTGAGACCATCTTTCTGAGTGTTTGAGCTTTTGGAAAGAAAGATCTCAGATAATTATAAAATTATCCTCAAGACCGCTGAGAAGGTTACTGTCCTTGACATAAAACAGAATGTAGGGAATCTCTGTGGCTTCTCCCAAGCTGATTTCCTTTCTCCTCACTGTAATGTACCTGGTTTTTGGAATTTTGTTTTTAATATCTCTCTAAAGAGTCGCTGCATAGACATACTGCATAGACACCTTCTGGGCAGCTCTCCTGAAAGGGAAGCAAATTTGTACGTCTAGGTTCCCTGAGCCCTGGGTTTCCTCCCTCAACTCAGTCCCTTGGCACAGAGTGTTCAGAGGAACAGAACAAAAAGATTATTTGTGACCACCTACTATGTACCCAAGACTTTCTGTACCATAGTGTTTCAGGGCTTGGACATGAGTCCCAGTAACTGCCATATACAAATACATAATTGGTGAGTGGCATATATATATATATATATTTGCAAAATTCTTGGGAAGGACTTACTCTCCATTTTTCTCATAGAAGAGCGGACTGAGGGGCATTGTTGTTATCTAGTAGGGACATCCATTTGTCCCCCAAGGCCATGCCAAGAGGTACTTCCCACCAAGCCAAACCCTGACTCTTGCATCCTTCCCCGCCTCGGCTCCGTTAGCTTGATGGGCAGGGCGTGAGGTTTCTTCATTCAAAACTGAAACCTCTCTAGGTAGGATCGTGTTCCGCACACAGTAGGATTCCTTGCACGGTGGCCTGCCCATGTGTGACAATGCCAGGAGGCTCCAGGCTGTCCTGACCGCCCCCTCTGTCTCACTCCGGCAGGAACCCTGCGTCCAGTGCGCCGCAACTACTACGACCCGTCCTCGGCCCCCGGGAAGGGCGTGGTGTGGGAATGGGAGAACGACAACGGCTCGTGGACCCCCTACGACATGGACGTGGGCATCACCATCCAGCACGCCTATGAGAGGCAGCACCCCTGGATCGACCTCACCTCCATGGGCTTCAGCTACGTGATCGACTTCCACACCATGGGTCAGATCAACCGGCAGACGCAGCGCCAGCGCCGCGTGCGCCGCCGCCTGGACCTGGTCTACCCGAAGGTCACGGGCACGCTGCCCAAGGCGCAGTCCTGGCCAGTCAGCCCGGCCTCGCCCGCCTCCCCCCCGCCTCCGCCCTGCTCCTGTCCGCAGTGCGTCTTGGTGATGAGCGTCAAGACGGCCGTGGTCAGTGGAAACGGGGGGTCCCTGCTGCCCCCCGCCACCCGTAGGAACGGGGTCCCCTCCGCGGGGGTCAAGCTGCCCGCACCGCCACCCGGCCCGGGACTCAAGTCACCCGATACCACAGGCACCATTCGAGCCCCAACCAAGGCCACCGCGGCACAAGGGACCCGGAGACAGGTCTCCGGCACCCCGGCTGGGGCAGCTGCGGGCGTCTTGGCCACCACCCCTGCCTCCAACAACGGCAAGACCGGAAGGGTGGCCCTGGCGACCTTGAACCGCACCAGCCTTCAGCGCCTGGCCATCGCCCAGTCCCGGGTGCTCATCGCCTCTGGGTAGGTGCTGCCTCGGGGCTCGCCCTCTGCTCAGGGACAGCCTTTGGCTGACCTTCTGGGTCCCAGAACGCGGTGAGGGTGTGGGGCGCGGAGGGGTGGGAGGGTACAGCTGTCTGGCTCCAGGCCGCAGAGGGGAGCAGGCCGGCCCGAGCTAGAGGGTCTCATAGCCCGTCTCCTGCAGACCCCACCGCTCCCTGTGATTGGAGGCAAAATCCAGAACTTCTTAGCGTTCCGACCTCCTCATCCCCGTGAGGGCCCAGATCCTGATTCTGCAGAGAGTGTACCGCTGTGCAGGTGGGGTGAGATGGAAGTGCAGTGAGCTTCAGTTTCTTGGTGTGCATGGCCTCAAGCCATGTGGTGAGGTTAGAGGTTCAACTAGTGTGCATGGGATACACATGTGTGTATACACACATATATATACATGTACGGGTGTATAGATGCTATACATAATATGATTATATATTTATAATTATATATGTTATTTATATTTGTGGTCCTATGGCTTCAACTCAGGACTTGGGCACTTAGCTTTTTTGCTCAAGACTGGCACTCTACCCCTTGAACCACAGCTCTACTTCCAGCTTTCCTTGGTGATTATTTGGAGATACGAGTCTCACAGACATTCCTGGCCAGACTGGCTTCAAACCCAGTATTCAGCTCTTAGTCTCCTGAGTAGCAAGGATTACCTTTGGGACACCTGGGCTGTGTCTTCCTTTCTCTTCTTCTTGACCTTCCTAACAATAACATGGTATCAACCAAGGCCATTCCTCACCCGCAGTTTTGGCCTGCATACCCTGGCTTCTCCCTAAACCTCACCCATCTTCCTTCTCTTCAAACGGGGCCTAGGTCTGCCTTCTGACCATGTGTTCAAGTAGTTAGGATGGTCTAAGGGTTGAGTTCCTGAGTCTGTGGGTCCCCCTGGCTGCCCTGAGGAGATATCATTTATAGTTGGCACTCTGCGGAGAGGCTCAGCCAGAAAAGAAGAATGATACATTGTGGGAGGAAGATTCGTGTGGGAGTGGGAGTCTCCACCCCTGGGATAACTAAGCTCCATTAACACTGTGTGTCATACGTGGATCCTCACATTTGCCTCCGTATCCCAAGGTATTACTGTGGAGACCTCAGCAGAAGGAGTGTTGGCCCTTGACAGTATACCTTTCCTTTGCTCTGAAGCAAACATCAGGCACAGGCATGTAACATACAGCTTGTGTGTTGATTCCATCACTGTCTTGGCTGAAGCTTTGTGGGATGTGAGAACATTCATACATAGCAAACTGCTAATCAGATGAATGGGATATTCATATCTTCCTCCGAGCTGACAGTACTATTTGGTGAGAAATGGGCACCCAAACGATTCCACATGTAGTCAGTTTCTTTGCAGTAGCCTGCAACAGCAGCCAGGGGCTCTTTTAGAGTTCCAGCGTGATCACTGGCATGCAGGGGCGGTTCAATCCCCGATTGCCTCGGCTTGAACCCCAAGTGCCTTGTGGTGCCACTCAGAGCAAGTTTTGCATTCAGTGCTCTCATTTACAGAAGGAGGTTGTAATAACCTTCCTTCTAGGGTGGTCACCGATTCAATGAGACATTCAGTGCATAGACTTAGCACAATGCATGACACGTAATAATAGTTCAGTGTTCCCTTCTGTCACGGTTAGTGTGGTGATTAACAGGTATCTATTGAATATACATTCTAGTTATTAAATCAACTCGAAGCTGAGCAGGTCTGACACACCATTTCTGACACCCTTGACAAATGGGATCATGGAGGGAGACAACCCCAGATCACTTTGAATTTCAATGAGCAAGTCCACCATACTTTCTCTGATCTTTGGTTCCCTCTTCCTGCCAATAGAATGGCCAGAGAACAGAGTGGAGGTCAGGACAGTTGCAATTTCAAAAGAGCAATAGAAAGGAGTTGTTTTCTTTCCTCTCTCTCTTTCCTGACAGGGGAGGCCACCCCTGCCTAACCCTCTCTATCTTCCAACCCTTTCCTTTTCACCTCTCCCACCTCCCTTACCCCTTTACCATCCTCTCTTCCAGCCTTTCTTGGCATTTAATTAGCGTGTTTCTTCCTTTGTCTGGCTTTGCCATCGACCTTCTGTCGTTGCTCAGCCTCTCCCTCCTCCTCTTTCTGTCCATGACCTCTTCAAGCAAGTTTCCCACGGAAAAATAAGTAAGACCGGGAGGGCGGGAGAAGTGGGATGAAGAGAGGGACATGGGGGGTTGAGGGGGACACAAAAGTTTCTGTGAATTATTCAGACACAGGCAGGCAGGAGATTTCTAAAGAGGTGGAAGGCTGTGCATTCGAGTGTGGCAGTCGCTGCCACCCCCCCACACACACACCCGGCCCTCTCTCCCTGAGTCCACTTTCTCCATCTCTAGCTAGGCCTTGGTTGCCTTAGAGACAAGACCATTGTCCTGCCTCAGGAGTCCTGGATTGGTGCATAACTTAGACAAGTATAGCCTGGCACTATGATGTCTACAGGGAGCTTCTCTCCTTACTACCTTGCCAGCCCTTCTCTTTCCTCAATTCTCTGTTCCATCAGTGGACACTAACACTTAAACCCTCCATTAACTGGGAATGGGCCAATAAAATGGAATGAGGAGGCAGCTTCTGATTGGCTAACAAATGGATAGGCCAGAGGACGTGAGCTGGGTAGAGTTGTGTGGAGGTTGCAAGAAATATGACTGTCATTGGTTTGATGGAAGGAGGACTTAGGCATGCATAGTAGGAGAGACATGGTGTACTTCAGGCTTTATTTATACATGGGGGAGGGGAGGTCGAGTGTTATTAGCTGGGCAGTTCTTACTTCTGCTCAGCACTCTGCATTTTACACTTGATATGCTATCCTCAAAACTCTGTAGAAAAGCAAACAAAAACCCCCACCCAGTAATATTAAAGCAGGAAATGGTAGCTAGCATGGAAACCAATGTTGTCCTCTGTCACTTGCGAAATAGAAGTGTAAACAGTTACTGAAATATGTGTAGGGCCCTGCTGTTTACAAAATATTTGACCTACGTCCTAACCAGGCCCCCCACCTCAGGAAACAGACTTTTAGGGTAGTCTGCATACAGCTGGAGTATCTGCGCCAGGAAGGCAGAGAGGCTGTGCAGTTCTCCCCAGGGCACAAAGCAAGGGCTGAGCTGGGTTCTGATGTTCCCAGAATTTGACAACTCCTTCCATTACCCTCTTCTGTGTCCCACCCAAGGTCTAGTGACATGTAGGGACCGGCACCTCTCTTGTCAGATAGGCTAATCCCACCATCTCCGTGTTTCTTGCGTGTCTGAGTTAATCCTACCATCTCCCTGTGTTTCTTGCGTGTCTGAGCTCCCAGGAAGGCCTTCCCTTCCCTCTCTCCAGAATTTTCCCCACACCCCCACAGTACTTGGGCTGCTCTGGGGACTGGAGTATTTCCTGGTTGACCAAATTGGGTGTGGAAACCTGCCAGTCCAGTTTGTGGGAACAAAGGTGGCTTTTGTCACCCAGATCACAGCTATTTATCAGTTGGACTGGAGGCCTTGAGGTGGGGGACAGAAGTGGGGGAGGAAAGGCAGGTGAGTGCTGGTCAGTGCACACTGCCCCCTGGTGGGGAGCCAAGAAACTGGACATAGAAGGCAGGATCCCCAGATAGAGGTAGAGGAAATTGAGACTCAGGTAAGTTAACTGCACCATGAGCGGTTGAGAACCAAACCTGATTTTCATTATTTTTTGCATGTACTTGACCCAAAGGAAGCAGGCCTTAGAGTGCAGAACTGAGCCATTCCTCTTTCTTTCTTTCTTTTTTTTGGGGTCTGATGGGTCTTGTTTTAAATCCAGCTTCCCTTTCTGCACATCTCTTAATTTATCCAGGGGACAGTTTCAGGAGGAAAGTAGCCTCTGGTGACCTTTAGAGATTCAAACCTTCTAGCATCCTTCTTCCAACCTTGCTGATCCCCAAGAAGGGACAAGTTCCCTGCTAATGGGCATGTGTGAGACAGGTGGACTCCACTGCTCAGCCTGGAAGTCCTCTTGAGCTCTGTCCTTGTGTGGCAGTGGGTTATTTCATCAGCCTCTGAGCTGCTGTAGGAAGGGTAGGTTGTGTTAAGAGAGATGTTGACAGTGAGTAGGCATAGTGAATCTGGAGCCAGATTGTGGACTTGAGTCTTCAGCTGTGTGACCTTGAACATCTGGCTTGACCTCAACTTCCTTGACTATAAAACGGGGTTCATAGAAATGCCTCATGCCTGGGCTGTTGGGTGGGTTAAATGGGCTAACATGTTTTGAGTTGTGAGGTTGTTCATGGTTGTGCGTGTTAGTGGTCATAGCTCATAGATAATCTGGCATAGTGGCCAACACCAAGTCAGACTAAGAAAGTACTCCCTCCCATTTCCCCGCCTCCCCCGGCCCCTGGAACAGCTCTACTCACTTCTCAGGATAGCTGGCTCTGTGACCAGAGTCACTAGTCTCTCCACACCAGCTGTGGGAGCCTGGGTGGCAGAAGGGAATGGCGCAAGACCTGGCCCCATGAGTGCCATACTTTCCCAGTTAGCACTGTGGGCGGCCTGGCCTTTCCCAGGCAGCTGTGTGGGCGCCTCTCCAGCCTGGCTCGAGTTCCTGGGGAGAGGACACAGAGAGGAAGAAGCTGTGCCTCTATTTATATGTGTCAGAGGCAGGGAGATGCAACAGCTGTTCAAGCAGTGGTTTCCCCTGTGGAGGAAGATGGCAACATGTGCGCCCTCTTGAGATCACAGCCTTACTTTCCTGTAGTACAGATTCTGAGCTGGGGCCAGGGCGGTGTTGTAAAAGCCCACCTTAAGTTGGGTGGTGTAATCTTAGCTGCTCAGGAGGCTCACGATTCAACCCACACAGGAAAGTCCATGAAACTCTCATCTCCAATTACCCAGCAAAACACTGGAAGCAGAGCTATGGCTCAAGTGACATAGGTCAGTATCCAGGCCTTGATATCAAGCCCAGTACTCAAATACACACACACATCTTAGTCTGCTCTGTTATTGCCTTTTTATTTTATTTATTTATTTGTTGCAAGTCCTGGGGCTTGAACTCAGGGCTTGAGCACTGTCCTTGGACTTTCTCAAGGCTAGAGCTCTACCACTTGAGCCTCAGCACCACTTCGGCTTTTTTCTATGTATGTGGTACCAAGGAATTGAACCCGGGTCTTCATGCATGCGAGGCAAGCACTCTACCATTAGGCTAAACTCCCAGCTCCTATTGCCTCTTTATTTTTAAGTTTTAAAATTATTCTCAAGGTGACAGTTATATAAGCCAAGTAATGAGTGCATTCTTTTGGGACAATGTCACCTCTTCCCTTGCTCTCTCCCAGTTTTTCCCTCCCGTTCCTGCCCACAAGTTATACAGTTCATTTTCAACACAGTATCTAGTGAGTACCCCAGCTGCATTTGCCTCTTTTTTTTTTTTCACTCGTTTTCACATAACGATTGAATGCATGCTATTTTCAGGTTCTGAACAAAACATTACTATTTGCCTTTAGGCTTTAAATTCTAGAAGAGGAGATATGCAGCAGCAACTTATTTTAAAAGACCATAATTTCCATGAAGAAAAAACATTTGGAGACCTGGATAACAAGAAGGATTGGGGGTCCATCCAGGGTGAGGTGGAGGGCTGGGTGACAGTGTTAGTAAGATGCTGTCAGGAAGCAGCATGCACAGGGGCTTTGAGGCAGAAGGGCTCCTGCCATGTAGGCGCCATGAGAGCCAAGTAAGAGGTTAGTGGCCACAGGGATATGGCAGGGCTGTAGGGGTGTTAGAGGATCAGGCAGAGCTGTAGAGATCTTGCCAAGGCTTTTGACCCTAAGTGAACTTCATAGGAAGTGATTAGTCTGCCTTTGCTTTTGAAGAGGTTGCCTCCCACTGCTTTGTGAAGAACGTACTGTAGCTTTAGTAAGTTTTGACTGCGCTTGTCATTAACCATAATGTGTCTCCCCTTTCTTTCCCCAGAGTTCCTACTGTCCCAGTAAAAAACTTAAATGGGTCCAGTCCTGTCAACCCTGCCCTGGCAGGTAAGAGTTCTGCTCACAGTTATGAAGCAAGAGGTGTGCATGTATAAATAGGAGAGAAGATGAACAGGACGCCAAGAGCAGCTTTCAGGAATTGGTACAGGAAGAGTTCAGGGGGCGAGCTGGCTGCGATAGCTGTGCGTGCTATTTTTAAATGAACAAGTAGAGAACCTAAGAATTGGGGAGGAGTGTCTGGTGGGAAGGAGGAGAAGCAGTTTAGGGAGAGGGAAGGGTCTGCAGGATGTGGAAGAACTTCCGCCTTCACCCAGGTCCCACCTCTTTCAGGAATCACTGGGATCCTTATGAGTGCAGCAGGACTGCCTGTGTGTCTCACCAGACCTCCGAAGCTGGTCCTCCATCCGCCCCCTGTCAGCAAAAGCGAAATCAAGTCCATCCCCGGAGTTTCTAACACAAGCCGCAAGACCACCAAAAAGCAAGCCAAGAAAGGTACCTGCTTCTTCTTCCACTGAGGGGAGTCAAACCAAGAGCCAAAGGCATGGCTCTGCCTCCCACCATTAAGGTGACAACACTGCACACCTTGGGTTCTGCATCTGTACAGTGGGCTTCACTAGTAGACTGATAGTGATGCCCTAGTGGACTGTGTGCAGAGGAGATGGAGCCACCTTGGAAAACACAAATACAACACAGACAGAAATGTTAAGGATGGTGTAGAGAAGAGGTGGCATGTTCGAAGAAAAAGATCACGTTGACATCAGCACCAAAACACTGGCTTCATATCCTGACTTTACCCCTTGCTAGTTAGGAAGCTACTTTGAAATTCTTATCTTTAGACTGGGGTATTTAGCATGTAGGCCACTTGCACCTACCCTTTTGGAACTTCTTACCAGCACACATTCTAGCTAAGAGGTTATTACTTCTGCCTTCTAGACCCCCAGGCCTCTCACTCATTAGCTTTATGGTTAGTCTTTTATTTGTTTCTAGAACTGGTTGCAAAATGATTTTTCTCATTCCTCCAAACCCTTGCTTTGTAGCCTTTTTGTGTGCGTGTGTGTAAAGTTTGTCAGGTCATGTGAATGTTAAACTTAGACTAGTACCAGACCATGATAATAGATTCTCAATTAACTACAGCTTAGTTCTTAAAAGAGAAATGGGACAGTGGTGGGAAGTACCCGCATCTCAGTCTTTGGATGGGTCTGGCGCGTGATCCACTTCCTCAAACCCTTGCCCTACTTTTCTAGTCTATTAAATTTCACTTCTTAAGTGAGTCCAATTGCCTTGCTCACAGTCCAACAGGAAGTATCAGGATTTTACACTTCCCCACTCTCCCAGTATTATTAATAGCACACACACCTTATCTGGCAAAGTGCTTAAAGGGCTGTGCATTTATGAACTCATTAGTTGTAATAGCCCAACTTGGAGTTAGATGCCCTCCGTCTTCCTCTTGTTACAGATAAGAAAAAAAAGAAGCTCGGGGAAGTTAAAAGAGTGAATGGCAGCACTGGTCTCTTCTCCTCTGTGGTTCCATGAGGGCTGGTGTGACCCCATTTTCTGCCTTCAGGTTGGCCTTCATCCCAAGGCTCAGCCCCTGAAAGAGTCCCCTTATCACTGCAGCCTGCCAGGAAGCTGCTGCTAGATTACATCTGCTGGCAATGACAGCGTTGTCCAAAAGCCAGGAGCCCTGCCTGAAGTCCTGACTTCCTGACTACCCACAAAGTTCACCTTCCACTACCTCTATCTTCATTCCAGTTCTTAAAGCCAGTTGCAGAGTGAATTGCTTCCACTTCTGCTTTGAACTTGGTTCTAATTCTTCTCTCTCACCTACAGAGGATGAGAAAGCTAGTTGATTCCTTTCCTCTATCTTGATGACCCAGTGTCTCTCCTGTACCACAGGTAAAACCCCAGAGGAAGTCCTGAAGAAGTATCTGCAGAAGGTCCGGCATCCACCAGAGGAGGTGAGTGCAGGAGGGTAAGGAGGAGTGGGCCTTCACCATCACCAATGAGCATGCCCCCTGTCAGTTTTGTGCAGGATATGGCAGGAGGTACTTTCTAAGCCTTGATTGGAACAGAACTGGCCCAGCTGAGACCTAGGCCCCAAGTCTCTCAGTGGAGAATAACAATATGTCAAGCCACAGGAATTCACTCTAAAATAGTTGGTACAGACCAATGGTTTTCAGCCTGAATGATTTTGCCCCTCAGAGCACATTTGGCCATGTCTGGAGACATTTGTGGTTGTGATAGTTCTTGAGAATTGTGGTTGTGATGGATGTTGAGGGGATTATGGTTGTGATGACTGTTGAGGGGATTATGGTTGTAATGGGTGTTAAGGAGGACGCACCTGACATCGAATGAGCAGAGACCAGTGTTACTGCTAAACACTGCACAGTGCCTAGGACAGAACCCACCACAGAATTACCCTATTGGGAAAGGCAGCAGTGCTGAACTGCTGTAGGTTTACTCCAATAGCAGTCCATCCAGTAGATTTAGAATATAATTCCTTCATAGATGTTCACCAGCAAAATTTGCTAGTGTGGCTTATCAAAAGCCATTGGAGATATAACACCTCTGCACAATGAATGAACAGTTCAACAAAAGGAATACCAGGAAGGAAGCTGAAGCATGTTTTTTTTTTTGGGGGGGGGGGGCGCGGGAAGTCATGGGCGGACAGACGAATGGATGGGCAGGCATATGCAGTCATAGTCAATGTACATATGTGAAAATGGAACCACATGAACCAAGGGTATGGGTGAGGTTGGAAAAGCTGGAGCCATGGAAGGGATGACTTTGATCCAGATGCAGTCTACTCATAAAATGATTTGTTGAACTGAAACCCATATGTACAACTACTTAAAGAAGAAAATAACAATAATAAAAAGAAGGGCCGAGAGTTTAGCCTAGTGGTAGAGTGCTTGCCTAGCATGCATGAAGACCCGGGTTCGATTCCTCAGTACCACATACATAGAAAAGGCTGGAAGTGGTGAAGTGGCTCAAGTGGCAGAGTGCTAACCTTGAGAAAAGCCCAAGGACAGTGCTCAGACCCTGAATTAAAAGCCCCACAACTAGCACAAAAAAAAAAAAAAAAAAAAAAAAAAAACAATAATTAAAAGAAAATATTAGGAGGCACCAAAGAAGGACAGGACTGGCTATGGTGGCTCATGCCTATAATCTCAGCCACCCTAAGAGACAGGGGATTGCAGTTCGAGCCCAGGACAAAAAAAAGTTAGTGAGGCCCCATCTCAACAAAAAAACTAGACAGTGTGGACTGCACCTATAATCTAGCTATGCCAGCAGATGATGGGTAAGAGAGAGGGTCATAGTCTAAAACCAGCGCCCAGCAAAAATGTGAGCCCCTATCCCAAACATAACGAGGATATAATGGCTGAGGGCATGGTTCAAGTAAAAGAGTGCCTGCCTGAAAAACTACAAGAAAAAAAAAAGTAAAAGGACAACACATCATTAAGAAGAGTGTAATGTAGCTGATGAAGGCAAGTCAACACATTGCACCACCGGGAATTATTTCAGGAATTTCCCTATTTTATAAAGTCTGGAATCGCCCTGAAACCACTCATCTGACCCCTGCAGTCCTGAGAGAGCCACCATTTGCTGTCCTCCCAGGCTGGGTGAGAGCTGATGTCCTCTCTGTGCTCGTTTCTGTGCCCTAGGACTGCACCATCTGCATGGAGCGTCTCACAGCCCCCTCGGGTTACAAGGGCCCACAGCCAACCGTCAAGCCTGACCTGGTGGGCAAGCTGTCCAGATGTGGACACGTCTACCACATCTACTGTCTGGTCGCCATGTACAACAATGGGAACAAGGTCAGTGCCTTGAGGTGCCCCCAAAGCTGGGCCATGAAGGATTGAGGGCTTCGAGTCCCCCCTCATTCCTCCCCGACCCTGGTGATCTGGGGAGTCTCACAGACAACACAGAGTGGCAGCACTGAGCATCTTGGCTGTTGGTTACACTGGTGTGAATGGATTTACTTGGCCTTTCTCTAACTAGCGATCTAGTGGTTTTACATTCTAATTTATGTTCCCCTGGCAGCTTCAAAGTACTTCTTTCTTCCTTCCTTCCTTCCTTTTTCCTTTCTTTCTTTTTCCTGTCATACTAGAGCATAAACTCAGGACCCCGGGCCTATGCACTGTCCCTTAGCATTTTTTCCTCAAGGTTGGCACTCTACCCCTTCAGCCACAGCTCTGCTTTTAGCCCTTTACTATTAATTGGACTTTCCTGTTTTGGGCTGGCTTAGAATCTTGACTCCTCAGACCTCAGCCTCCTGAACAGCTAGGATTATAGATGTGAGCCAGCAGCACCCAGCCTGAAGCATTCCTGGTTGTCCTTCCAAAGGCATTAAAAGTCTTGTGAACATCTACCTGGCAGTCTCTCTGCCCTCAGGTCCCTCTGATGGCTGATGAGAGAGCTATTTGTGATACTGGTCCCCAGTGGGAAAAACGTAGACAGTGATGATTCTGCCCTTAGGATGTCTGAGCATTTCTGGTGTTTTGGACTTATCTTCTTTCCTGTGCCTGTAACAACCTTCATGGCCCATTTCCACGAATGAATCCTTCTGATTTCTGTAGGCCAAGCTTGTATCACCTCCAAGTCTGCAATTTTCCTGATCTCCCTCTCAACTTTCCACTTATCCAAGAAAATGTCTGTCTGGAATTGAGGGGCTGCTCTCAGAATCTCTTGCTGTGGAGGAAAGCAGAGGCAAGAGAGAGGAAGCCGACCCAAGATGGGCTCCTGACTTAGGAGCTAAATGATGTTGGGCAAGATGAACCCTTAAGAGTCTATTTCCCATTTATGAACTGTGGATTAAAAAAGAACGAGCTTATAAAGCTGGTATTATTATTACTACTATTATTATTCAGAATGGTATCTCCTTTGTCATATGGCTATATTTCCCCCTTTTATCTTTACGTAGCCTTTAGGGTGGATGATCCCAAAGGGCTAACCTTGGGATTTTTAAAAAGTATTAATTTTCCTCTTATAAAGCAGTTTATGAGTATAATCCCCCTGGGTCATTGTCACCCTTATCAACATTCTCACCCATCCCTCCCAACCTACCTATTCCCATCCTTTTCTTAATTTTATATACATTGATTTTTTTTTTTTTTGTCAGTCATGGGACTTGCTTGGGCTCTGTCCCTAAGCTTTTTTGCTCAAGGCTATCACTCTACCACTGTGTGCCATAGTTCCCCTTCCGGTTTTCTGATAGTTAATGGGGGTTAAGAATTGTATGGACATTCCTGCCTGGGGTGGCTTTGAACCACAAACTGCAGATCACAGTCTGCTGAGTAGGTAGGATTCAGGGTGTAAGGCACTAGTGCCCAGCTCTGCACTGAATTCTTGACAGAATTTTCTTCTTCTCTTCATTCATCTACCCTTCTCTCCTTGACCCCACACCACTTTTTTCAAGTACCCATTTCCTTGTATTTATTTCAGTGAACTTTGACTTTACAACGTTGGGTTCTTTCTCAGGCTCTTAGTGGTGGAGGGTGAAAGTCTGGATCCCGTGTTCAGCTTCGTACTGATAGCTTTTGTTGGGACCTGGCATGTTCAGAGGTTATTTGGGATTTAGAGGAAGTTTCTGAGCTCATTCATTCTCTTTTGGATGACTGAGTTCAAGTAACTCTTTGCATTTATGTCTAATGCTTCAAAAATGTGTTCTCAGGCACTGTCTTTTGTTCTCCTTTGCACTAGTACTTTGAAGTTATGTCTTTATCAAACAGGCTCAGAGAGAATGCAGTGACTCCTGCGGAGGTCATGAAGGGAGTTAAGGCCACCACAGAGAATGGAGAGTAGTTGCCCTGAATAGGAACTATTCCTTTACATGAATGAAATGTCCCTAAATAGCTCTCCAGAGGAGCTCTGTCTTCCTAAAGAGAGGAGGGCTTTGCTCCTAGCTTTGTACTGATGTTGTTCTAAGCCTTCTAGGCCTTTGTCCCCACACTCCTTTTGGTTGGCTTGTTTGGTTTTTTGTTATTGTTTTTGTGAGTCTGCAATCCTCCTGCTGGCTCTCTCCCCTCTCACCAGGTGACAACAGGCCCTGCTGTGAAAACCACAACTCTTTACCTCACTACCTCCAAAATAAGTTAGCCACTTTTCATTGCTATGACAAAACACCAAATAAAAATAGCTTAAAAGGGGGACAATTTATTTTAGCCCACAGTTTCAGAGTCTGCTGTCAAGAAGAAGAGGGAGAGGGAAAGAGAAAGGGCAAGAGAGGGGGAGAGAAAGTAAGAGAGAGAGGAGAGGGCTGGCTGAGGGCAAGATAGACCCTTCCAAGGCGTATTTCCAGTAACCTACCTCTTTCAACAATCCCAGCTTCCTGCATCTCCACAATTTTCCAATAATACCATCAATTTATAACTCCATCAGTGGATATATCCAGTGATGAGGTCAAAGCCCTTATGATCCAATCACTTCCTAAAGTCTACCAACCACTATCCAGTCCTTTAGCATATAAACTTGTGGGTGACATTCTATACTGAAACCATGGCAACACCCTGTGCCACTAACAGTGTCGCTGAGGGGAGCCAGGCAGAGCAGATCACCTGAGTTCTTGCTCTGGCTAGCCTCAAGCCTTTGAATCTTACTGCGTGTGCCTGAGGTCTCTTCTCTATCAAAATGGGCTTGTAATAATGTTTCCCCAAATCATCTTCGTTTACTCCAATACAGTGCCCAGTTTATCTTTCTGGAGGAGCAGCTTCCCAATCTGTGTAGGCATTTTGTGGTTCCGCACAGCTCATAAGTCTGAACACTGAGAAATGCCACCGCCACTAAACACTGTTATGGATTATCTCATTTAATTCTCATTTATTATCCTTGTTCTGTACGGAAACTGGTAAGGAGAAGGGTTAAGTAACATGTCCAACACTGCACAGCAGGTCGATGACAGATCTGCGAAATTCAGGAAATTTGACTTTACACTTTCTACTCCAAACTACTACATTCTGCAGCCCTCGACACTCCCATCTGTTTCCAAGGACCTGATGTAGGGTCAGACTTCTGTATTTTTAGGAAGCTCCCTAGGTAACCTCTGTTCCAGGGTGCTGTTCTCATTTTGAAACTTGGTGGCTAAATTGTGATTCTGGATGCGGGCTCCCTGTCTTGCTCAGCTAATCTCATTAAGAACATCTCTTCTATGACCCTTAGCCTGAAATGTGGGTTATTTGTGGATTTATTTCCTCCCTGTTACTTTGGAGAAGGCAGAAAAGGCCAACATGTCTGGACAGGATTTCAGGTTGACTGCATATCATCCTTCTGCTCTTGATGTTCATGAACTGGATGGAAGGTGATCACTGAAACCCCGTTTCCCCAATATTATTGTATTGGACTTGTCTCCTTAGGATGGTAGTCTGCAGTGTCCAACCTGTAAGACCATTTACGGGGTGAAAACAGGCACCCAGCCCCCCGGGAAAATGGAGTACCACCTCATCCCGCACTCTTTGCCTGGCCACCCGGACTGCAAAACCATCCGGATTATCTATAGCATCCCCCCTGGCATTCAGGTAAGACCACTCCAGACTTGGCTTGGAGAGTTTGAAGTTGGAATGTGTGCAGGTAAAATGTGACGCCATGAAAAATCTCCTCCTTACCCTCGCCTTTCTTCTGTGGGTCCCAGCTTTCCCCCAGCAACACACACGCACACACACACACACACACACACACACACACACACCCTTCCCCTTTCATTACTATTGTTCTTATTTTCTTACGGGTCCTTCCGTGATTCTTTGTGCCCAGGCAGCAGAGATTGCATCCGCCCCTCCTACTTTTACACAAAGAGTGGCATTTTAGGTGCATTGTTTTGCCCCCTGCATTTTTCCATGAACAATATAGTCTATAGCTTTTCCCATGTCCGTATAGAAAGAGCTTCCTCATTCTTTCTTATGCCTGTGTAATAAACGGTTGTAAAAATAACTCAATTCAACCACCTCCCATTTGGCATTCGTATGTATTTTTGTAATCTTTTGTTATAATAATACCATAATGGATAGCCTTGTTCCCACATGTCTATCTGTAGAATAATTTTCTAGAAGTGGAATTCTTTTCCTTTAATTATATTTTTTATTAACTTTCAGTAGTTGTACAAAGGAATTGCCATTCGACAAATCTATTCATAAGTACAATGCGTCTTACTCGATGTCACCCCTTTCCTGAGCAGTTACATACAGTTTCACTTTGATAGATACACATGGCTTTGCTTTCTGGATTTGGAAATAGAATCCTAGGGAACAGATCGGAACAATATTCCTTCCTTCAAGTAAATGCACCCAAGTACAGTGATGGTTTTTCTAAAATTTTTCTTACTATTCTAGGATGCAGACTAGATTCATTTCTTTAGCATGTGTATATTAGTTCGATCTCTTTTATTCCCTCCTACTTGAATTCTACCATGTTTGTCATAGATAGATAGATAGATAGATAGATAGATAGATAGATTGATTGATTGATTTTTATTTTTTGGCCAGTCCTGGGGCTTGAGCTCAGGGCCTAGGCACTGTCCTTGGACAGTCTTGCTCAAGACTAGTGCTCTGCCACATCAGCCACCATACCACTTCACTTCCTGTGAATGTGGTACTGAAGGAATTGATTGAGACCAGGGCTTCATGCTAGGTGAGTACTCTACACTAGGCTACACTCCCAGCCCCCATGTTTGTCTTTTATCTAACAAGTACTTGGAGGTGGATTGTGGTCTAGGCATATTCCTGATATTGAATAAGCAAGGAGTAAACCATGCAAGGATTCTCTGAAAGCTGCAGTCCAGGGAGGCTGGAGGTCATAATGTAAACAAATAAATAACAATGTAGTTCCCAGTAGTGGTGTGATGAGGAAATGAAACAGGAAGGTATGATAGCCCATAAAACAATTGAGAAACATATGACAGCTCCTTGGGGTGGAACAATCAGCTGAGAGGAGGCAAAGATAAATAACTTCACCAACTAACTGAGTGCAAAAAAAGGCAGATGTGTGTGTGCACTGCAAGATGCCTGGATGAGAGGGAGTGAAAACAAAGGGAAACACAAGGCCTTTAAAGTCCGGTGAGCCTGATTTTCACTTCCTGACCAAGTCATCGTTGGCTGGAGACTTGGACAGCTGCCTTGTTCAGGCTTGATGTCTTCACATGTACAGCTGGGAACATAAGAGGTGGGGCGGGGCGGGAGAAACCATCTCTGTGTGCATCTCGGGAGTGCTGGACATAGTCCAGTTAGTGGCCTTATTGTGTGAGGTGGTCTGTCCAGAAGGTCAGAAGGGACACAGCCAGGGAGAGCACTCTTTACGGGAACCTTGAGAGATGTGAAGAAATGCAGAGGATCTTCAGTTGGAAGAGGAAGAAACGGAGATGTGGAAGGGCAGTGTGTCAAGGGGGTGGAAGGAGGAAGTATGACAACTGGCATCGAGAGGGATCAGAATCAGGGAGCCTTGAGCACTAGAGCTGGGGGCATGGAATTCACACAGGCATTGAGGAGACCCTGAAGATCAGGTGTATGGTTAGGAATGTGAAAGGTCACGTGATCAGGACTAGGCTTTATGAGGGTTGGTCTGACAAAGACCAGAGAGACCAGGGCAGCAGTCTAGGCTCCAATCAGTGGATTGAATGAATCTGGTTAAGTGGAACTCTGCTGAACACCCAACTGATTGACGTAGTTTTCTCTATGCCTTGTGTTGTAGGAAGCAAAACATCAGACTCTTATCTAGGATTAACTTGCCCAGACTTACAGGTAGTTATAGCAATGGAGATGGATGAAAATAAGAAACTTGGGAGAGGGCCGGGAGTTTGGCCTAGTGGTTAAAGTGCTTGCCTAGCATGCATGAAGACCCGGGTTCGATTCCTCGGTACCACATACATAGAAAAAAGCCAGAAGTGGTGCTGAGGCTCAAGTGGCAGAGCTCTAGCCTTGAGAAAGTCCAAGGACAGTGCTCAGGCCCTGAGCTCAAGCCCAAGACTGGCAAAAAAAAAAAAAAAGAAACTTGGGAGAAAGAGAGTGAAAGTAGAATAGATAAGACAAGCACAAAGGTCAATTCATTTAGGAGAGGTAACTTTTTTTTTTTTTTTGCCAGTTCTGGGGCTTGATCTCAGGACCTAGGTACTCAAGGCTCAAGGCTGGCACTCTGTCACTTGAGCCACAGAGCTACTTCCAATTTTTTCTGTGTATGTGGTCCCAGGGAATCAAACCCAGGGCTTCATGTATGTTAGGCGAGCACGTTACCACTAGGCCACACTCCTGGCCCAGGAAAGGTAACTTTTCCAAGCCTCCAAGGTGAAGGAGCAGAGATCCTACCATGGGGCGTGGAGGTGCTCCCCCTGCAGAGCCGACTCCTGGAGCCATGCATCCATTTGGGAAATGCATGTCTCCCTGCATACTGACTGCTGAGAAACAATGGCTGGATGCTTAGTTCTGTGTCCCTCAGAACTCAAAGGGTCACACAAATCTGAGCTGCTGTGAAGCTCTGAGACTTCCAAGCCCCGCATCCACTGCAGAGAGCATGTCCCTAGAGTCAGAGCTCTGAGCTGCATCAGGCTGAGTCGTGACCACTCTACCTGGCCACCAGCCCAGAAAACTTAGCCTGGCTGGGTCAGTGCCAGACAGAGTTGGAATTGGAAATGTTACCATGGCCATCCTACACAAGACAGAAGCAGTTGGAGCCATGGTCTGATTCCTCAAGATTGGGAGATCGAAACTGTTAGATCCCCTAATCTCCAAAAAGACATTGCTTCTTTCCGCTTCCAGACTGCCGTGTGCCCCCCCCCCCACGTGCTGCCGGCCCCCTTGCACTTATCCTATTCATTCAGGTGGTCAAATTATAAGTGATCTTGAGCTGTGGGACTCAAGAAGAAATTCAAACCATACATTTAAAAAATAATAATAACTTTAGGTCATTTTGTACAAGACAGAATGAAAATACTGTGTGCTCTTGAAGTTTTTATCTGTCATTCATTCAGCCAGGGTACATTATCACCCGTGGGACAGTTTGTGCCAGTGTTTATGTCTGATATTAGTGATATTATAGTGGTTATATCTGTAAGGTTTTCTTTTTAAAACAAAAAAAAAACCAGATTTCCATCTCTGCAGGGTGAGATATGTCATAAAAGACAGATAAATATTTGTGTGACTAGAAAACACATGTGTGGAAGTTGGAAGTCTGTGGCTTTCAATGGACTGCTGAATTCATGGTGGTCCCTGGTTAGGAAATCTGGTATCTTGATCTGTGTTGTTATAGCTGAATACCTGAGGTTGAGCAGTTCTAAAATGGAGGTTTGATGGGAGGAGGATAGACAAAGAGAGGGAAGGAGGATGAATATGGTCATAACCCCCAATGGACACACATGAACATAGAACAGGAGCACCTGAATGAGACTGGTGTGGGAAGGGGGAAGAACGATGATGAAGATGCATTCTGTGGGGGCTGGGAGTGTGGCCTAGTGGTAGAATGCTTGCCTAGTATGCATGAAGACCCGGGTTTGATTCCTCGGTGCCACATACACAGAAAAAAACCCGAAGTGGTGCTGTGGCTCAAGTGGTAGAGCTCTAGCCTTGAGAAAAAAGCCCAAAAACAGGACTAAGGCCCTAAGTTCATGTTCCAGGACTGGCAAAAAAATGCATTTTATACACAAATGGATATGTGAACATGAAACCCTCTTGTTACAGCTATTCGAAGATATATATATATATATATATATATATATATATATATATATATATATATATATATTGAATGAACTAAGGTTTAGGTGGCTCATAGTTCTGTGAACGCTAGATAGTTCAAGATCAACACTTATTTCTGGTGGCATTTGGCCAGGACTGCATGCTGCTTCAGCTCATGCAGAGAGCAAAAAAAGGGAGCCTTGCTTTATTGCCATATACCTTGATGGTAATTGGTCATATAGTCTTGGGAACAAAGTAGAAATTCCTGTTAGAAAGGCATTCATCCTTCTGGACAAACCATAGCCCAAACCACAGCACCTAAGTCCCAACTCCCATGCTTTGTCCACTTTTTTCCCAATCAGTTACTTGAAACTACTTGTTTAATAGGGTGTTGAGTGATGATAGGTCAAATGTTGTTAGAAGATTTTTTTAGTCTCAAATGACACAATCCATACTGACCACAAGCAGACAAATAAAAACCCAGGAGGACAAAGGAGGAAACACACAAGGATTGTTCTGGAATATTCCAATGGCATGGCTTATCTCTCAGAGATATTTTGTGATTCTCAGTAGTTCAGTAGTGAGAATTTGAGAGTATAACTTTGGAAATGGGAGCTTCAGTTTTAGTAATGCCGTGAAGATTGTGAGAGCCATTTGACTTCTCTGGGCTATAGATTTTCCTCATTTGGGAAACAGCAAATGGTGTTATGGCAATGGTGATGCTAAAAAAAAATCTGTTTTCAAGCTTTTTCTGTGCACCTGGGCACCAGAACCACTTAAGATTCATGGTCCCACCAAGGGGCTATATCAAGTTTGTCTCATCATTATTATCAAAGATGAAAAACAGAAAAGGATCTCTAGGATATGGAAACAAGAGGTTTATCTTGTGTGATTGTTGTTTTTAATGTACTATGTTATTTCTCTTCTCTTTTGTTGCTCTTTGGTTAATCTCATATTGTTACTGTATTTAACTTTGTTACCTGGTATATTGTATATATGTTTATTTGTTTATTTGAAATAGGAAAGGGAAGGGTGAAAATAAGATGGTTGGGAGGGAGTGGGAGGAGGGAAATGGGGACAAAAACATAAGAAGGGGTATCAATGTGTGAGAATGCACCTACTATCTGGTGAATGTAACTGTAACCCCTCTATATATTACCCCGACAATAAAAATTTAAATTAAATTAAGTAAAATTGAAAAAAAAAAAAAAAAGATGAGAAACAGAAGCCCAGCTAATCGAACTGGGTCATGGCATTTCTCTTCTGATCTGAGGATGTAGGAAATGACCACTTCCCTTCCTTTTGGGGTCTCTGTCTAGACTCTTGTCACTGTTTATATTGCCATTGTTATTTGAATTTGCTGCAACTCATAGTTTCTCTTAGCAGATGCCTATCAATCAATGATCCATCCATTGATAGATATTTTGTATCGGTCATTGGGTTTAACCTCAGAGCCTAGATGCTGTCTCCCCCCCTTTCTTTTTTCCCTCAGGGCTAACAACTGTACCACATTAGGTGGTTAATTGGAGAGATGAGTGTCACGGACTTTCCTTCCCCAGGCTGGCTTTGAACCACAATTCTCAGATCTCCTGAGTCAAATATATTTTTTTAATACTCTTTGTTTGTTTTCTACTTTCAGGGTCCAGAACACCCGAATCCTGGAAAAAGTTTCAGCGCCCGTGGTTTCCCACGACACTGCTATCTTCCTGACAGTGAGAAAGGGAGAAAAGTAAGAGCAGATGTTTCTGTCTGTAGCACTGGGGGATTTCATCTTTGTCATTATACACTAAAGTTTCACTTTGTATAATGCACAGACCAGAGGGAACCAGGCCTGTTTCAACTCTAGGTACTAACAAGGTCATATTCGAGTCATGTGACCTTGACATCTGAGACAAGATCATATCCACTCATAGCTAGGGTGAATATAATGAGAATGAGTTTTGTTTTGTTTATTAGTTTTTCCAGTCCTGGGGCTTGGATCCAGGGCCTGAGCACTGTCTTGGCCTTTCTCAAGGCTAGAGCTCTATCACTTGAGCCACAGCACCATTTCCAGCTTTTTTAATATATGTGGTACTGAGGAATCAAACCCGGGTTTTCATGCATGATCGGCAAGCACTCTTCCACTAGGCTAAACTCCCAGCCCCAGGCATGTTTTTGCAAGTAGGTATGGCGCCTCTCTCTCTCTCTCTCTCTCTCTCTCTCTCTTTCTCTCTCTCTCTCTCTCTCTCTCTCTCTCTCTCTCTCTCTCTCTCCCTCCCTCCCTCCCTCCCTCCCTCCCTCCCTCCTTCCCCCCCCCCTCTCTCTCTCTCTCTCTTTCTCTACCTTTTTTGGATGTTATTCATGATAAGTTCATCTATTTTAGGATGATTTGTTTAGAACCTGCTGCTTATGGGATCATCCTAAAAACATAGCATAACCCTTAGGAACTTCATGGAAATTCAGAACTAGGACCTGTCCGGTCTTAACAAGATCCCTAGCTCATCTTGTTATATATGAACGTGGGAGGACTGCTGCTCTGGGGCAACCATCGTAATTAGTAGGAGATGATTTTATTTTTATGTACTTAAGTATTCTTGGACTTAATCCAAAAACCTCAGAGGGAGTAATCACTGGATGTCTGGATTCCTAGTAATTCATAATCAGGCTTCAGTGAACTCTAATTAGAATAGAACTCCTAATTAGGTTCTACGAACTCTAATTAGAGTAAAAATTTCCATATTTGTTTTTCCGTGGATCAAGACCAAAAAAAAAAAAAAAAATAGGCTTCTCAGAATCTCTTCTGCTCTCCAGAGGGAGAAGAACCAGTATAGTTCAGTCCATTTTTTTCCCCAAATTTCAGCAGCTAACAACCAGTGTTTGATTTCCATGCACTTGGCATGTCAGTGGTAAATGTTGTGGCTACGGGTCAAAGCTTTATACTGTATTTGTGTTGTTACCACAAAATACCCCAGGCTGGCTGACTTGTAAACAACAGAAATTTAATTTCTCACAGTTCTGGAGACTGGGAAGTTCAAGATCAAGGCAGTGGCTGATTTGGCGTCTGGCAAGGGTCCACTTCCTGTTCCTAGACAAAGCCTCTTTCTATGACCTCCCATGGACCAACAGGGTCTCTCCCAGCTGTCTTTTGTAAGAGTGCTAATCCCATTCATGGAGATTTATTCCCATGACCTAATCACTCTGGACAGCTCCTTCCTCCTAATATGGGGAGAAGCATTTCAACATAGGAATTAGTGAATCCATGCCCTTCCCTTGAAAGGGGGCATAGAAGATCAAGACAGAATCCAAAGGGGTAGTATGTTATCCCACTTAGACTTCTGGAAGCTTCTTACATTCATTCACATTTCATAAGGCCCCATCAACTCATGGACAGATCAGGAAGGGCTGAGGTGGTGACAGGAAAACATTTAGGTCTCATGACAAGAGATAGGGATATGTTCCTCCCTTCTCCGATGTCTAGGACAACGAGAGAATCATTTACACAGTGAAGATGTACCAATAAAATGTCCTGAGGTAAGCAGTCAGGACTAGGCCTCATGCGTTTTTCTGGAAAAGTTCATTTTTCTGTGCCTAAACTGAAGATGAGAATAACAGCTAATTATGCTCAAATTGTGTTTGCAAGGCTTGCTCGTCTCCATTCCTCTTTGTTTTTTTTAACTTTTAATTTTTTTTGTCAGTTGTGGGACTTGAAGTCAGGGCCTGAGCATTGTCTCTGAGCTCTTCAGCTCAAGACTACTACCCTACCCCTTGAGCCACAGCACCACTTCTGGTTTTCTGGTGATTAATTGGAGATAAGAGTCTCACAGACTTTAGTGCCCTGGATGGCTTTGAACTGAGATCCTCAGAGAGTCTCACAGACTTTAGTGCCCAGGATGGCTTTGAACTGAGATCCTCAGATCTCAGCCTCCTGACTGAGTAGCCAGTATTACAGACGTGAGCCACTGGGCCCAGCTAATTTATTTATTTTTTATTTTAATTTTATTTTATTTTGCTGGTCCTGAGGCTTGAACTCTGGGCATGGGCATTATCTCTGAGCTCCCTTTGCTCAGAGCTAGCACTCTTATCACTTAAGCCATAGTGTCAGTTCTGGCTTTTTCTGTGATTTGATTGGAGATAAGAGTGTTATAAACTTTCCCGGCCAACCTGGCTTCCAACCACAATCCTCAGATCTCAGCCTCCGGAGTAACTAGTAGCTAGAATTATAGGCATAAGCCACTGGCTACCAACAGTCTTACCTGCCACGTTCATCTGGCCCATTCCTCCATGGACTGATTTTCTTTTATAATTCTTCCTCCTCACCTACATTCACCTTCTACCAGATCAGTCACCCGAAAGCCTGGTTTCTTCTTTAAAGCGAAATGAAATTTGAAAGTAACAAACAATGGAGTCAGACAGCAGTGGCTCCTACCTATCGTTCTAGCTACACAGGAGGCTAAGCTCTGAGGATCATGACTCAAAGACAGCCTTGGGCATGAAAATCTGTGAGACTTTTATCTGCAAGTAATATTAAAAGGCCAGAAATGTAGCCGTGACTCCAGTGATAGAGCACTACAAGCCTTGAGTGCAAAGCTAAGGAATAATGCCCAGGCTCTGAGTTCAAGGCCAAGTACTGACACGCCACACCCCCACACACAAAATAAGACATCATAAACCCTGGTTTTGATGATTCTCCCTTTCTTCTTCCCAAAGTACAGTCTTTTCCACTTGACCTGGAACGCCTAGGACAGTATGGATTCGAACTTTCTGCTCTCACTAGTGCTCTTTTGTAAGCATCTTCTCGTCCTTGTCTTGTTGCAGGACCCTGACTTTGTCTTTGCTGCAGTCAGGGATGCAGCCACATGTGGGCTTTTGAGCTGAGTCAGCTTGAGCTCCAGACCTGGTTCTTGCATGTACTATCTATAGAAACTGGCAAAAAGTTCCATGTTCTTAAGACTAACCTATACAGATTGGTGATAATTTCTCACTATCCAGACAAAAATGTTGTAGGAACTAAGTGAAAGTAGCATTAATAAAATGCTTGGATGTATGTTTGTTTTCCATGTTGACACATCTTTTCCTATTGATGTACCTCAGATCCTCTCCATTCAGAAAGAGACGCAGCATCTCTCTCTAAAAGCATACTAACCTTTATCTGAGCTGTATGAGGTCAAGCTCTTGCCTACCATTCCACTCTCTCACCCATCACCTATAAGCTATAAGAATAGGACATCATTTTGGTTGGTTTGTCTTCTGGGCTTCTATTTTCCGTTTTCAGAAAGTGGATCATGAGAGCATCTTCTCTCATGCAATCTTTGTAACCATTGCATGACTAAATGCCTTGCATTTAGCAAGTAACCACTCAGCAAGTGTTATCTCATATTTTTAAGTCTAGTGTTATTATTCCACTACTGCTCTTACAATCCCATGTTTACAGTAGTTTACTTTTTCTAATCGCATGTTTACAGTAGTTTCGTTTTGAGCCAAAGAAATTTTTATCAGCTGCCTAGTTCTTGCTAGACACTGCTTTAACCAAGACTTGGAGCAGAACATTTAGGAATGAATGTTTCTCAAACAAACTTTGGTAGAATTTGCCAAAATAGGACATTATAGGATCCTCATTACTTTCTCTGGGCCTTGGTTTTTCCACTTGGGAAACTGAGACAATAGTGAAGTTTACACCTTTAGTTCCTGTATCTTGCACTTTAAAACTTTTACTCTCTGACTCCACGCTAGAATCGTTCTCCCCCACCGGGTTGCTTCAGGCCTGGTGATTGAGGAAGGAGTGAGATCCCTGGGACAGCTCGACTGTCTAAGAGATAAATGCCAGGCCAGCAGTGGTTGCCTGCCTTTGATTCTCTTATCTTCGTCCCACTAGGTTCTGAAGCTGCTGCTCGTGGCCTGGGACCGTCGCCTCATCTTTGCTATCGGAACGTCCAGTACCACGGGCGAGTCGGACACAGTCATTTGGAACGAAGTGCACCACAAGACGGAGTTTGGCTCTAATCTCACTGGCCACGGCTACCCAGATGCCAATTACCTGGATAACGTGCTGGCTGAATTGGCTGCCCAGGGCATCTCGGAAGACAGCACTGCCCAGGAGAAGGACTGAGACTAGAGGGGCGTTGAGGACCCCAGGGTCCATGGAGGAACTGCAGGACAGGAAGTAGGGAGAGTGGAGGTAGAAGATGGCACCATGCCTTCCCAACCCCCTCACCTCCCCTCTTGCCCTGTCTTCATCCTTCATCCCTCCCAGCCACAGGTCAACAAAGGTGATGGCATTCATAAATCTCACCCAATATCCAGCAGACTAGAGAGGAAGACCATCCTCCATCTGATCCCGTGGAGTTTTCTGGTGCCGGACAGGCAAGGATTCTCCCCCTCCCTGCCCCCCAAGTAGGGGGACACCGTCAGCTAATGTAAGGGTATGGATGGTACATGGGCATTCTGTACCCCGGCCTTGCGAAGCGTAAGTTCTTTGCCTCAGCCAGCAGCTTGCTGTTGCCACTCTGCTTTGAAAAGGGAGTTTCCACCTCTCTCTCGTCCTTGTGAGGTTGCGAAGTCCCATTGTGCCAGACTAGGGGAGGGATGAAGGGGAAGGCCCCACTGCTGCCACGTCGGAAATCAGGCACCTTGGTGGAGAGTGAGAAAGCACTTCTTGCTGAGTGGGTCAGAGAGCCAGTCTCTCATTTTTAGCTCTTTTCATAGTCCTCAGCTTCTCCAGGCCCTTCTGTCCTCCTCCTCCTCCTCCTCCTCCTCCACTTCCTCCACCTCCTCCTCCTCCTCCTCCTCTTCCTCCTCTTCCTCCTCTTCCTCCTCTTCCCACCCTTGACCTGGTCCAAAGAGGTGTCTGGTTCTCTTGGGTGGGTGGAAAGATTCTGGGATGGCATCCCATAATGCTCTTTCCAGCCCTTCTCTGATGGAGCCAGAACCTGCAGTGTATTGAGCATCTGCACTGTCCTCAGGGAGAGCCCACGCCTCCTCCCCAGCTCATCCCAGACCAGCTCAAAGATGCCATGAGTTTCATGAAGTCACTGTGAGAGGAGCCCGCACGAGGCTCTGTACTGTGCATATGCGTAGGTGTGTGTGTGTGTGTGTGTGTGTGTGTGTGTGTGTGTGTGTGTGTGTGTGTGTGTCATTGGGCCAGGTGGGTGGAGAGTCCCACCATGTCCCTCCGATCTGTTTCACAAGATGCCAAACCCCAGTTCTGATGAGGATCCAGAGTCAGGGTCCAGCCCCATAATTTTTCCTTACCCTGTGCCTGACTATCTCATAATGGGCTGGTGTTCCCGATGGAGTCAGAGCAGTACTTGGAGAGATGTGATGGGGTAAGAGCTGGATTTTCCACGCCCCCCTTTTCTATGGCTTATCAAGACTCGATCAGACAGCCTACATCCAGTGTGTTCCTATGAGGATCTCAGTCTATCTTCATGCAACTGTCCTAGTTCCAGCCCAGAAATGGCTCTGGAATCCCCATCCTGCCACCACACCCCCCTTAAATTACAGATTGACCGAGAGCATGGCGGCAAAGCCTCTTTAGCCCATTCCTAAGCAGGATTGGGACCACCCACGGTCTTGTCCAGCCTGCCTCTGAGCTGTGTCCATCTCCCAACATCCTCTTGCCTTCAGCTCCCATTAGAGTGGATTGGGAGTCAAGAAGGAAAGAGGGAGGAATTGAGAAGGGAAACCCAGTTCCAGGAAACCCAATTCCATCTTGGAAAGTAGGTTTTTTTGAACTGTTCAGAGGAAGTTCCTCTGGATGCTAATTTGAATTTATATACCTCATGTTTTGGAGGTTTATCATATATATATATATGCATATATATATTTCATAAGATTTGGAAGGTTTTTAAGTAGAAACAAAGGAACCTTCAACAATGGTACTGAAGACGAAGGCTAAGTTTTTGTGAGAGCCAACACTGTAGCTGTCTGCCATGGCACCATCTTGGTATCAGTGCACCAGTGGATTCACCGGAATGTCAGCCTGCTCGCTGGGACTTGCTGGTGCTAAATCTTCCTTCATGCTCTCCATGGCCCAGGGAGAGCCATGGGGTTCTTGATAGGGGTTCTTATTCCTATTCTTTTAGCCCCAGTCTCTCCTAGTCATGGGATGCAATTTGTCTCACCAGCAGACCAGGAGACTGGTCCTGAGTTCACTGCACCTCCAGCTGAGTTCCTGCCACAGATAGGAAGGAAACACCAGGACTGCCCACTTCCCTCCAGCAGGTTGCCGTGAGCAGGGCACCCTTAGACAGCCTCATGATAAGTAAGATTAATGTCATCTCCTCCTCCAGCACCCAGGCCAAGTACTTGCTGGACTTTTTGGCCACTGGAATGAAGGGTCGTAGGTAGGAACATACAACCAGCCAGTGGAAAGTGGAGAAAAGAGCAATGAAGGCATGCTTTGTTAGCTGGGAATAGATAAGAGGGAGATACTTCATCAGGCAGAGGAAGGGGTAAGTGGAAAAGAGACAGGCTAGAACAGAAAGGAGGACCCAGGCCGTATCTGAAGGTGTCCGTGTGCCAGTGGCAATACTTCTTTGAGATCTCAGTCTTCACGCCTCCAAGCCTTCCCCCTAGGACTGTGATGTGGCCACACCCCCACTTCTCTTTCTATTGGGGGATGCTCAGAGGGGCTACCTGAGCGCGCTGCTCTGCTTGCACTTGCTTCACAGGAAGGATCTTGGATCTCCTGTCTAACAACTGTGCCAGGCAAGACAAGGGGGGACACAGTCTTGCCCTTCCTCTTGTGCCAACCTAGAAAGGTAGAGCCTTTGTTGCAATAGAAGCCCGGGCACCCACTATGTGGATACAAGGTGTGTCCTGCCAGGGGCCTGTGACGCTCTCCCATGCTTCTCCTTTTATGGTGTTAGCACCAGCAGCCTAGTTCTCCCTGAGTCTCCAGGGATGATGACACCTGGGATTGGAGGCACACAGGGCCAGACACTCAGCCCTTAAAAGGTTCTATGCGATATACATGTTTGCCTGTGCCTTTGTGTTTTCATTCCCCTCCTTTTTTTATTTTTATTTTTTTGTAAAATGTGGACTTCTGTGCTTTCATACTTGGTCAAAAGTACTTGTCCTGGTTACTGCACTGTTTTTGTGCATGAGAGGATTAGGGGGAAAGCCCATGTGGCAGAACAGGGGACCCCTGCCTTTTCCTTATCTGTGGTCTCTGGCACCTGAGTGGGGGCTTCTGGGAGAGGGCAGTGACATGTCCAAGTGTAATTTGTTCAGTTTGTAAACTGCTGTATTTGGAAGGGTTTTTTCTGTTGTTGATTTTTTTGGTGTTGCTCTGTGAGAGGACATCGCCACCTGGTGCTCATGAGGTGTATGTGCAGAACAATAAATGGCAATTGAACAAGCGCAAACTGCTTTGAGGAGATTATTGCACCTTAGAAGCTTTATTTGCTAGCCTTTTCCCTTTGACTCTGTAAGCAAGCACAACTCTCCCACCATTCTTTTGTAGTTTCTACAATTTTTTTCTATTAATATATTTGATTCTCTCTTTTCCCCATTTCCCCCACCCCTCCACCCCTCCAAAGAAACTAACCATATGGCATAGGATATATGGCTACTATGTGAACTTGTGGGGAAAAGATCATCCTTAAAATAGCACATGTTCTCTTCTTGAAGACCCTGTCACCTGAACAAAATATGGTGTATGTTTTGTGTTTTATTTATTTATTTGCCAGACCTGGGGCTTGAACACAAGGCCTAGGCTCTGTCCCTACCCCTGAACCACAGCCCCACTTCCCATTTCCTGGTGATTAATTGGAGATAAGAGTCTCAGGTTCTTTAGTGCCCGAGCTGGCTTTGAATTGAGATCCTTAGATCTCAGCCTCCTGAGTAGCTAGGACTACAAGGCGTGAGCCACCTCTGGCTTTGAACCATAATCCTCAGATCTCAGCCTCCTGAGTAACTAGGATTACAGTCATGCAGTCATGAGCCACCACGCCCAGCTCCCTGAGCTTCTTTTTTTTTTTTTTTTTTTTTTTTTAGAATCTCTAGAATTTATTCATCGAAATCAGAGGCATTTAGTTCATGCTATTCATTGAGTTTATCACACAGACACAGATACCACACAATATCCATATTGAGCCCAAGTGTCTTCCTTTTGAGGCTCATTTACATGTCTTTATATGCCACAACCCATCATTCAAATAATGGATATTTTCAATGCCAATCCCTTTGTTGATTTCTCAATATCTTCTGCAGACATCTTCATAACTCCAACACATAAAGCATGCTATTTTCTTTCTGCCATGATTGCAACAATGGTATCTACTGCAGCAGGGTAAAGCTTAGCTCCAGGAGAAGTTAAGCCTGGACACATGATATTTGCTCCACTGAGTACAAACTTGATGGCTCTTTTGTCAACTTGCTGGTGTGGCAAGATAAAAGGATATTTGTGAAGTAACCTTAGGGTTGGATAAAAAGGCCCTTCTCTTTGTCTAAAAAAACAGTAATTCTCCATTTACTGTTAGGATTTCTATATGTTCATGGCATTGAACAATTTTGACAGGATCTTTCTTAGGCATGATTTCATTAAGCCATGGCTCAATACCTGGAAATTGCTCTATCAATTGGTTCTTAATACCCTTAATAACAGAGGTTTTCAGTTGGATGCAGTTGGACACATTTTCTTTTTCATCAAATTTCTTGAACATGATCCAAGGTGAAGGGGGCGATGATAGAGAAGGGCCCGGAAAGGGAAAGAAATGGAATTAGCAAGGGCCCGGCAGATTCCCTTTACACGAGGAAGGCCGGCACTGACAGTCTCTCCCTGAGCTGCTTTTACTCAAGGCTTTTGAGTCACAGCTCCCCTTCAGGCTTTTTCTGCATATGTGGTACTGAGGAATAGAATCTAGGGCTTCATGTGTGCCAGGCACTAAGCCACATAGCTGGCCCAGGTGTACGTTTTAGTCATTCATAGGTGATTGGTTTTCAAATAAATGTTCAGTATTCATAAGAACACAGAGGGAATGCAAAGGTAGAGCCACTTTTGCCACCCATATCTGTAGTCCATAGAGTATGATTTCCTTGGAAGCCAGGACTGGGCTTTCCCAGCCACTACCAGCCCATGATGATCTGAATGAGAGCCAGAACCCAGCAGAGTCTGTGGATCAAATGCTTCATGAATGTCAACTGGAGACTTCACACAGTTAGGCAGTGAGTCAGGGCTTGTTGATGATGATTTTAATGCATATTTACACACCGTTTTGTTTGTTTCTGGTTATACAGAACTTTTTGTTGCAATGGGAAGTTAGTTCACTAAAAGTCTAAGCATCTTTGGTTACGCTGCTTTTGAGACACAGTAATTGTCAAAGAACTCTTAGAGGAAAGTCAGTCAGTGTTTGCAGAAATATGGTTAATTCAGCTGGCACATATGAAACTCCCAGAACCCACAAAACACTCAGAAGTTTAGAACATGCTGAAGAGAGGCAGAGTTAAAATGAAACAATTACAGGGGCAAGGAGTTTGGCCTAGTGGTAGAGTGTTTGCCTAGCATGCACAAAGAGCCAGGTTCAATTCCTCAGTACCACATACATAGAAAGAAAGCCAGAAATGGTGCTGAGGCTCAAGTGGTAGAGTTCTAGCCTTGAGAAAGTCCAAGGACAGTGCTCAGGCCCTGAGCTCAAGCCTAGGACTGGCAAAAAAAAAAAAAAAAAAAAAAAAAAAAGATGAAACAATTACAGAATCAAATCTCAGCTAGACAGTAGGGAGTACCAGGCTCCAATTCTATTTGCTTTCCCATATCTCAGTGGGAAATGAATGAATTCTTGATTCCCACAGATCTGAATACTCAAAACTCTTTAGATGGTGTCTACTGTCAGCACAAGCTCTTGGTTGGGAAGATTAACAAGGCAAAAACAAATTACCCTACACAGAAGGTAACTCACTAATGACATTGGATTTGATGGGTGAATACAGTCAGGTTTTTTTTTTTAATGTAATGGAGAGACATTGATGATGTGGCAACACTTACAATGAGATAAGACTGATATTAAAAATTTTGCAAAGCCCCAAATACCGTCAGGTGACAGTCCCCAGGGAAGTCATCCTGGAAACAGAAATGATTGCTTCCAGTGGTTTATGTCTCAAGACATGGATTTGATTGCGTCAGCCCTCTTTATGAGTTCAAAAGTGTTTCCTGAGGATTTGAGGACACTGGTCAGGAATCTAGGGAGTGGTCTGGTCTCAGTAAGTCCTTATAATGGGCCATCTGGAAAAAGTGGAATTAGTAAAGGCAACATTTTTCCACTGAGATAACTTTAAGATAACCCAGGGAGATGACACAATCCATAAATCTGGAGCCTTTGAAGCTAAAAAAAAGAAAAAAACAGCACCAAGGCACAGGACACCCTGTGTCTTTTTAGGACTCTTGTCAGCATTTGGTAACATGAAATCCAGGCAAAATACATGAATGGCAGTGCTTAAGGCACAAACTCTTAAGCCATTACAAACTCAAAAGTAAATAAAATGCAAGGTAAGCATGGATGGCTCTCATCTCTACTAGAAATCTAATAGGCAGCCCAGAGCCCAGGCAGGGAAGTTTGTTAGACTCTAGTCAATACAGTACTCAGAAAAAGCTAGAAGTGGCACTGTGGCTCAAGTAGTGGAGGGCTAGCCTTGAGCACAAAGAGGCTCTGGTGCAGTGCCCAGACTCTGAGTTCAAGCCTCAAGGCCAGCCAAAAACAAACAAACAAAAAGTAAATACAGTTTACAAATCCACAGGCTTAACATGTCTCCCTCTACCCCCCCCCCCCCCCACACACACACACTGCATTCAGGAAGAGATCCTTTGAGATAAATCTGAGAACAGATAACCCCATTTTTGAGCCAGCTCCTCGGGTGGCTTTTTAATGAATAAATCACAGTTCTTCTCTCCTCCCCCACCTAGGCTGGCAATACCCTTTTCATTTCTTACTCCACTCCCACCCCCAACGCTTAAGAAGTCACCACATGGTACCTGCTTTTTGTTGTCCCGTTCACTCCAACACTTGAGAAGGTGAGAGACAGCAGTCATGAAAGGCATGCTTGAAAGACAGGGGTCTCAGGATGACTAGAAAGGGTTACCCCTCCCCCCGCCACTGGAAAGAGTCAAGCCGGACTTTGCCCTTGCTCTTGGTTGTAGCCCTCTCCAGAGGTGGCAAAACTCTCCCTTTCTTCTGGCTCCTCGACGGCCTGGTAACCTCTTTTCTTGTACCTCCGGATGCCATAGATGGTCAAAGCCATGGCAGCTGCCAGGACGATGGTGACTCCCAATGTGACCCCAGCCGCTGCCCCTCCTGACAGACCACTGCCCTCACCGTGGACAATGGTCATAGCTCTCCGCAACTCCAGCGGCTCGCCCAGCTTCCACTGGTGGGTCTGAGAGTCTTTAATCCAGGAGTTGGCACTCTCACTGTTGGTCACCATGATCGTGTTGGTGGCAGCCTGGCTCATGAGAGGTGGCCTAGTGTAAGGCGGGAGCCTGGCAGGGGGCAAGACTCCATTGGTGAATACTCCGGCCTTGACGCAGTAGGAGATTTGGCATCCGTCGCTGATGAGGGCCAGGTGCTGGCTGAAGCCCCCAGGACACTTTTGCAGAGAAGGAACCCCGAGGTCATTGGAGATGGCTGAATTCACCAAGGGGTTGCCCACAGCACAGCTGAAGAAGCCACCGAAGGGAACTGAGAACTTGTAGCCCAGCTCGTAGTCCTGAGAGGCGCACACCTTGAGACTCTCAAACAGACTCAGTGGAATGAAGCCAGCAGGACACGACTGGGCATTGGTCAAGGGGTTCATGCTCTTACTACTGAAAAGACCCCCAAAGAGAAGCCCAGAGTTCTCAGGTACCTGCCCACTGGCTGCACACCAGAAAGCCCTAAATTCAGCCTTCGCCACCCGGAACACATCTTCACACACTGTCTTACAGAAGACAAGGAGGGTGCATTTCCGCCGACACTCCAGATGATTGTAGCCCTCCTCGTGGATCTGAGTCAGGAGGTGGACGGACTGGTAACCCGAGGGACAGGAGAAGTTCCCCGTGAGTGGATTCTTCTGCTCTAAGTTCTGGCAGAGGACCACCTCGTTCCCTGAGAGTTGGGTACACTCCTGATACACCCCACCGAAGGAAAAGTTGGTCATCTTCCCTTCACAGGAGCCATCGTCTGTATTGGCCTGAAAATTAAAGTTGGGGGAATTGACATCAGTGCAGCCAGGGTAGGTATTAAAGGCGTAATAGCGTCTCACCGCGCTCTCTACCGTCTTGGACAGCTTCTTCACCAGGGGGCCTGGCAAGGATGGCAGCCTGTCTGGCTCGATGAAGAAATGCAGGGGCAGCCCAGTACGGTCCACAGCTACCAGGTGGTTGGTGATGCCCTGCTGCCAGGCTTGGAGGGTGATCCCGGGGTAAAACGGAAGGCCTCCCATGCTCTGCACCCTGGAGTGGGTTCTGTTTGCCAGGTAGGCTTTGGTCAAGGCGGTCTGGGAAGTGTAGTTCTCTTCCAGTTTGAAGTTCACGACATTCAGGAAGGAGATTCCTGCAGCTGCCGTTATGGCCGTGCGGCTGCTCTGGCTATCTTGGAGGAAGGTGGACCTGAGGTGATCTTCCTGGACAAGAGCCGCCCCGGCGTCCACACTGGTGATGACATGCGTGCCGTAGTTCAGGACCAGGAGTTCAGCCAGGTAGGTGGCCATTCTGGTCTGGTTGTTCTCCAGACGGTCACAAATATCCATGAGCTGCTGCGTAAACTCCCAGCTGAGTTCTGAGGTGGGGCTCATCTTGGCTATGTAGACCAGGTTTCTGACTTGCACTCGGGTGGTGATGGCTTGCTCTTTCACTTGCAGGGTCTTCATCCTCTGGAACTCGGTAGAGAACTTGCCGTTGACCTTGGAGAAGAGTGAGAGCTCGGTGTTGATGGAGGAGGCGGTGCTGCTCTGGTAATTCTTCCAGGATTCCAGGATTTCTGAATTCATCTCCAAGTTGCTCTCCTTCTGTGGAATGGTGAAGACAGCGTCGGGGATGATGTATTGTCCATCCTCGGTGGTCTTGCAGTGGGTGTAGGTCAAATCCAACACCCGTCCCATGTCCACATTCCTCGGATTATCCCAGCCCCCGCCCGGCAGAACCTCTAGGACCGGTAATTTCAAAGCATTCTTGCAAGTTTGAAATCCGGCCTGGTCAGTCTCTCCCAGAGATGGGTCTGATCTCACGCAGCATGTAGCCAAGGCCCAGAGGAGCGTGGCAGCTCCCAGGCCTCTCATGGCTCAGGCCTCTCACCAGCTCTGAATAATCGCCAGGGGACTTGGTGCACAAACTGGAAAATGGAAAAAAGACAGCCTCTGCTACAAACAGCAATTTCAACAGTTCTCCCAAAGCCACAGGTTCCTCTTTATGCTAGACCTACTTGTCAAATGGGGAAATGAGAGTTGGTGGGAATATTAAGGTCTATTTGAACTTTGAATAAAAAGTATGCTGTACTAAGATATGCAAAAAAAATTACTCTAAATCTTGGACAGTTCAATACCCATGTTCCCCTCTTTCCTCTTAGCCCCCCCCCCCCCCCCACATACATACACACTGGGTAATGTACAGGGAATCTGCTTGGTTCTCAGAATTCAGTTTTTTTCCAGGGCTTGGCTGACTGACTACTTTTCTCTCAGGGAATCTTCAGCTCAGTCCCCAACCCAGAATCTTAATCTAAATGTAAATTTCCACTTCCCCATCCTCCCACCCCTAGATTATAGGCACCCAAATTCCTAGAGGCAGAGGGATTGGAGTAGGCCACTTTAACAATAGGTTCCCCTGATCTGCAAGACCTGCACCATAAACTTGCCAACCTCTCCAGACCCTCCACTTCTGGTGACCCTAACCCTCACCCTTTGAACCCTCCAGCTCCCAGTGACCCAGCCCCCTAATGTGACCCTACTGGCACCCCTCCACCCCTGCCCCCAGCACAGCAGGCCTACCTAGGGCCTCCAAACTCTCCTTAGGTCACCATGGAGTCCCTCTGCAACTCTCTATTAAAGTTAATCTGGCCTGTTGAACTCACTTTCTGCTCTGTCTTTATTCTAATACCCTAGTGACTCAGTTTGTTAACAATAAGCACCCCAAAAAAGTATGATCTCCTACCTCACCACATTCTCCAGCAGGAAGCTTTGGTGGGGCTTTTCAGTCAATCTCTAGGACTCTAGCTCTCTTCTGGAGCTAGAAAGTCAGTTTCTTTTCACTGGAAATGCAAATGCTAGTTGCTACGTCATCTTTTATGAGGTGTCCCACCTCGAACTAATCCAGACTTGCCCTGGGACAAGGCCCAACCCTAAAGTTTTCCCATTGGCCTCAGGCTGTGGAGGTTGTTCTCATGGAAGAACTGGGAGTGGAAACCTTGGATCTGTGCCTGTGTGCACTCATTGTTTTAAGGCCCCATGGCCTTCATTGGGTATGGCTTTATCTGGAGGCAGATATGGGTAAGAAGAGGAGTCTGCTTGCAGTACACAGGAAATCCTTAGTCTTCCTTGTGAAAAGCATTCAGAATGATGGTGAGGGAGCCAGACCCGCCAGTGTGGTGGCTCACAACTGTAATCCTAGCTACTCAGGAGGCTGAGATCTGGGAGTCAAGGTTCAAAGCCAGCCCAGGCACTACAAACCCATGAGACTCCTATCTCCAATTAATCACCAGAAAATGAGAAATGGGCTTGTGGCTGAAGGGTAGGGTGGTAACCTTGAGCTGAAGAGTTCAGGGACAATGCCCAGGCCTGGAGTTCAAGCCCCATGACACCCTCCCCCACAAAAAAAAATGCCAGTGAGGGGCCCCACATTGCTGTCATTTCCTTTCAGTTAGAAATGTTCCACCAAAAAAAGAAAGAAAATAAAAAGTCAACCAAAACCAAAGGCCACATGATAGTCTAGGTTTTGATTTACACAGATTTTTGAAGTACCCAGTGTCCAAGAAATATATGTGTGTTTGCACACACATACACACACACACACACAAGCACATATATATATATTGTATATATATACATATATATATATATCTTCTCCGCACATGCAGTTTGCAGTACATGTATTTGTAGTTATATCTTTAAATTTTCATTTCATTGCTAAGTGCTAGTAATTTCTGAAGGTTCATAAAAGAAAGTATGGTACTTCATTACTCAGTTAATGAGTCACAATTAATTTGTTATATGCTTAGAAGAACATAACTTCATAGATGGCCTTTTTTTTAACTTTTTTTTTTTGCTAGTCCTGGGGCTTGAACTCAAGGCCTGAGCACTGTCCTTGGGCTTTTTCAAAGCTAGTGCTTAACCACTTGAGCCACAGCACCACTTCCAGCTTTTTTTTCCTATGAATGTGATACTGAGAAATCAAACCCAGGTCTTGGTGCATGCTAGGCAAGCACTCTACCACTAGGCTAGACTCCTTGCCCCATAGATGGCCTTGTGTGTATCTGGTGCCAGGTTTCTTTGACCTCATAAATTAGAATGGTATTTCCAGACTCCAGGACCAGGATTAACTAAAACCTAGCTCCATTAATTATTTGGGATTATTAGACCATAGAACAATTAGCCTTAGCTGATAGGAATCTGCTTTGCAAAGTAATGCTCTCATGGCTTGGCCCACTGAGTACCAGCCAGCCTCCAGTCCCAAATCTTTTCTTTTTTTTTTTGCCAGACCTGGGCTTGAGCTACTGTCCTTGGACTTTCTCAAGGCTAGAGCTCTACCACTTGAGCCTCAGCATCACTTCCAGCTTTTTTCTTTTTTTTTCATATATTTTTATTGTAATTAATTTAAAAAGGTTACATTATATTCGCCACATAGAAGGTGCATTAATTCACATACATTGATACCCTTTCTCATGTCTTGGTCCCCATTTCCCTCCCCCCCACCCCCCACCCCTCATCTTGGTTTACCCCCTTCCTTATCCAATTTCAAATAACCAAATACAAATATATCCAATGTATCAGATAACAAAGTGAGATACTGTAACAATATGAGATAACTAAGGGACAGCAAAAGAGACGAGAGATAACATAGTACATTAAGGACAACAATCAATCATTGTTTCTATATCCTGGAGGTCCTTTCATTTAGCTATATGGCCTTATGTATCTAGGTTTTGCTCTATTGTAAATCTCTGCCAGGAGAGCCCAAGGTTTCTACTGATTATGACAAATGAGGGAAACCATTGAGCCTATGTTCCTTTGTGTCTGGCTTACTTCACTTAATATGATTTTTTCTAAGTCTTTCCATTTCCTTACAAATGGGGCAATGTCATTCTTTTTGACAGCAGCATAGAATTCCATTGTGTATAAATACCACATCTTGTTGATCCACTCATCAACTGAGGGACATCTGGATTGGTTCCATATCTTTGCTATGGTAAAGAGTCCAGTTTTTTCTATGTATGTGGTACCGAGAAATCGAACCCCGGTCTTGGTGCATGCTAGGCAAGCACTCTACCACTAGGCCAAACTCCCGGTCCCCCAAAATCTTAATCTAAATATGAAAGCCCACTCTCCCACAGGCACCTGAGAGAGGAGCCTGAAGCCAGCTATGCACCAGAAACTTACAAAACTCTGAATACTCAGCTACCTGCAACCCTGTCCCCAAACCATTACCCTACTTACGTTCCTGCTTCCCTGCCCCCAGCACACCAGGCCTCCGGACCTCTTGACTCTCCTCAGGTCGCCATGGTGACCCTCTCTAACTCCCTATTAAAGTTGATCTGGTGTGTTGAATTTGCTTTCTGCTCTCAGTCTATTCTAGTCCCCTCATGATTCAGTTTGCTAACAATAAGAACCCAGAAAAAGTATGACTTCCTACCTCACCACGTTGGTTGGGCTTTGCAGTCAATCTGTAGGACACAGTGTTTTGAAACTTGCCTGACTGCTCTCTCCTAGAGCTCCAGAGTCAGTTTCATTTTACTGGAAATGCAAATGCTAGTTACTACGTCATCATTTTTGAGATGCCTCCAGCAAATCCTAACTGGAGGTGGAACAAGACCCAACCCTTAGCTTTCTTGTGGGCTTCAGGCTAATAGAATGCCAAGCTGTTAATGAAGATTCCAATTGTCTCCTGTAGCTCCTAGAATCAAACCATGAAAACCAGAAGTAAGGCTGCTAGTGGAAAAAAAATGTTTCTGTTCACAGATTGGTATTATCATCTGTCTATATCTTGAAAAGAAGGTTCCAGAAATGAAAGTCTTTTGGAGTGCTACAAATGTATGGGATTTTCAAAGAGTAAAGCTGCTGGCTGAGCTTCACAGACTGAGTTTCGCTACTCTTTTAAAACCTTGATATTCTTCTATAAACTCGGAAATGCTATGTTATTAGTCTACACAGGCCACAGTTGTTATGCTTCAGGGAAGTGCGTTTTACTGGTCTTCCTTGACGGGTTATTTTATGAATTAATACCCATTCCATTCTTGGTTAGAAAAACAAAACTCATATAGAGAATGTTCTGGGTAATTTCTTCCTTCCTTCCTTCCTTGTTTCTTTTTATTGTAAAAGTGATATATAGAGGAGTTCCAGTTACCTAAGTCAGGAAATGAGTACATTGCTTTTTGAACAGTGTCACCTCTTCCCTGGTTTTCTCCCTCCTGGCCCGGCCTCTCCCCTACAAGTTGTCAACATAATGTTGATTACTGCTGCGTTAGTTCACACATTGTCCCTTCATCATTTTTGTGTGCTGTAATCTTCCTCATTTTATCACAGACAAAACTGAAGACAGATAAAAGAACCAACAATACTGAAATTTGATGGTAAACCATTTTAAAATCAAAACTACTTCAAATGGCTTGGATAACAAGAAACTCTCGTGAGGCACAGAGGCTTATACCTGTAGTCCAAGCTACTGACAGGCAGAGATGGGGAAAACTGCAGACAGAAGCTAATGAGGACAAAAAAAAAAGTCCAAGAGACCCCATCCCAACCAATAAAAACCTGGATGTGGTGATGTGCGCCTGTCTTCCCTACTATATGAGAAACGTAAATAGGAGATTGTGACACAGGCCAGCCCAAGAAAGAATGCGTTTGAAAAACAAAGCAAAAGTTTCTGGGAGTATAGCTCAAATGATAGAGCACAAACATGAAGTCCTGAGCTCAAACTCCAATAGTACCAAAGGAAAAAAGTTCTCATGTCGTAAAGTGTAGGATATACATTTAGCATTGCCTCAACTATATACAGATAGCAATAGATATAGATTATAGATATATATCTAGGTAGGTAGGTAGGTAGGTAGGTAGGTAGGTAGATAGATAGATAGATAGATAGATATAGATATAGAAAGAGGGGCTTCTATACTATTGATAGTTTTATTTCATTAATATATTTCATTGAGTTACTTTTATTTTCCCCCTCTTACCTTCTGTATTTTTTTCAGTGAGTGATAAATGTCTTACTCATTTGATAAATTTTTACTAAGAACCTACTAATAATTTCAAAGAACAATAAGTACATTTGTATTCAGAATATTATATAAAGAAATAAAAAACTATTTCTAGCATTTTCATATGTCTGAAATGTCCAAAGCCCATAGTTTCTGAAATTCCTATGCTCAAGGAAGTTGTTTTTTTTTTGGTTCCTGGGTAACAATGAAAAGAGGGAAGTGCAAAGGATAGATGTGTGGAATGCAAACTTTGAATGTCAGGGGCCGGAAGTGAGTTTCATAATGGACGGATGCGAGGAAGTAGAGCAAAGCACTTGCCTTGTGTGTCTCATCCACACCTTTCTGGTTTTATCCGATTTATTTGTTTACTTTTGCCTATCCTAGGGCTTGAACTCAGGGCCTGGGCACTGTCTCTGAGCTTCTTTTTGCTCAGAGCTAGCACCCTACCACTTGAGCTACAGTGCCACCCACTTCTGGCTTTTTCTGTTCATGTGCCAGGAACTGAGGAATTAAACCCAGAGCTTCATACATGCTAGACAAGGACTCTACCACTAAGCCACATTCCCAGCCCTTGTTTTATTCCTTCCTCAGACAATTCTTCTGTCATTTCTTACTGAAATAGGTTCACATTTTCATAAGCTCTCCAGATGGCCACAGTTGTTGAGGAAAGGCCCGTGGTTTGCCACAGGCTCACACCTGAAATCCTAGCTTTTTAGAAGGCTGAGATCTGAGGACCCTGGCTCAAAATCAGTCTGGGCTGAAAATTCTGGAAGACTTTTATTGCCAATAAAGTACTCAGAAAAAGCTGGAAGTGATGCCCAAGTGGTAGCGTGCTAGCTTTGAGCTCCAAGAGGTTCAGAGACAGTACTCAGGCCCTGAGTTTGAAGTGGGGATGCTCCGTAAAACCGGAGCCATCTTGACCATATAGTGGATAAGGCCTTGGGTTTAACTGGTGCCATCTTGTCTTCATGATGGAGAAAAGGGAAGTCCAACCTCCCAGGTGATGGGTGTGCTTGACTTCCAAGATGCAGGTAAAGAGACATGGATGATAGGTTACTGGACCTGTCAGTCATGTCCCTTGAACTTGGGAGACTCCCACCTTTCCTGTGACCCTACCCCCTAACCTGACCAGCTTCATATCATTTCACAATTACTGTGGCTGCTGTCTCCACTCTCTGCTTCAGTCAACAGGGCACCACTTCAGCTCTCCGTTGGGGTTGATCTGGGTTGTTGGTAGTGTTTTTCTGCTCTTTCTTTCCTCTCCTGCTCTCCTGGTCAGTAGATCTGTGGGTACAATGGCTGCAGGTCTTTGTGACAAGAACCTACCTGCTGATGCCACTATTCTAATAGAAGACTCTCAAAATATGGCTTCTCTGTACCTTGCTGTCTAGGTTCACCTTAGGACAAATTCAAGCCCCAGGACCAGAAGAAAAGAACGAACAAACACTGAATTTGGACCCCTAGAAAAACAGACAACTGTTCCACAGTAGATATGCATGCCTCTGTGGTTCCTGAATGCCATTTCACTTCCTCCATTAAGAAACAAGAGGGAAGTCCCCATCAGCTTTCTTTCTCAGCCTGAACATGTGCAAAACTTCTGACTCCCTCTCACGTGGAGCTAAGTGGTGATTCATATCTAAAGTTCACATCTGTGTGGGCTTGGAGCTGGTGTAGGTGCTTTCTATTTCTGCATTTGACCTGAGGTCTGAGACTGTTTCATGTGTCAGGACCAGACATTCTTCCCCTGACTCAGTGGAAATCAAGGAAACCAATCTGATCACTGGTGGGCAAAGCATTGATTAATGGATGGGAGAGCTGTGACTTTTATAGATTCTGGAATCTTCTTTGTTCTGGAAAATCTAGGTGGGTTAGTGGAGAAAGTGTGGATATTTTCTTTTTGTTTGCTTTCTTCGTTGGTCTTGGAGTTTGAACTCTGGGCCTGGGCATTGTCCCTAAGATCTTCAGCTCAAAGCTACTGCCCTACCCCTGGGCCTGGGTGTTTTCCCTGAGCTCTTCAGCTCAAGACTACCACCCTACCCTGGGAGCCACAGCACCACTTCTCCTTTTCTAGTGGTTAATTGGAGATGAGAGTCTCACTAAGAGTCTCACAGTCTTCAGTGCCTGGGCTGGTTTTGAGCCATGATTCTCAAATCTCAGCCTCCTGAGTAGCTAGGATTATAGGCGTGAGCCACCATGCTTGGCTGGATATTTTCTTTTTTGAACCATGGATTCCTAACCTGATGTTTTGAGAGTTGCTTTGTCAGCTCCTTCCCCTCAGAGGCAGTGCTTCCAGCCAGGATTGTTTGCCTACTGACCACAAAAATAAGAAGGCAGCAGTATCATGATTTCCTTTTAATCTGGAGGGGAAAACCTAAAGACCATGAGAAATTCTACATGTTGTCATTGAAAGTCCACAGTTTGGCAGCCAAAAGTTGGTTAGTAGCTGCACAAGCCAAAAGTGCAGACGGTCACAACAGTGAACATTAACAAATTAGAGAAAAGATAAAAATGGAATCTACATTTCATCTCTCTCCCATACACTGTTCTGAGGCCTGATGGTTTCAGGCACTCTTCTGGCAGACATTTACATGATTAAACAGTGCCTACACTTGTATTGAGCTGTGATGAGTTAAGTAATTTTCCTCTAGGTTTGCCTCATAGCCATCCATTTTCCTTTCTCCTTTCATATTTGCTGTTCCGCAATTGTCTCTCCCAACAAAATAATAACATAGAGCACTTCCTAATAATACAGTGGCCCTTTTGTATGCTCCAGTACTTATTGCTCTGTGTGCTAATAGACTTGTTTTCTGACTCTCTCTTAAGGAGAGATGTGTCTTTAGTTTGTCATTTTCTTCCTGGAGTATTGCACAATGTTTTGTGTATGGCAAATATTCAACCGATATTGGCCTAGAATAAGTAAGTAAAGCAGTGAATACACCTGACAGATCTTACAAAATGTCAAACACTTCCCTGAAAAAGCCAACGGTAACTGGTTAGATACTAATATTCGAGCTCAGACAACATTATTGTAGAACTTCCATTTCAGTTTACTTTGAGTCTCATGAGCATATATTCTGAAGTTCGCTTGTGTTATTTGTATTTCTTAGTGTGGATGAATTTGCTTGTCTGGTCTAAAATTATATTCCCTGGGAATTCCCTGGGAATGTTGCAAACTCAGTGTCTACTGTAACAAATAAATGACAAAGCACAAAGATATTTCTCCTTTTGCCTTATTTACATCAGGTCTGCACTGCCTGACTGAGTTCACAACCCCTTCCATCCCCACCTCTGTCCCCGTCTTTCATGGTACTTGTAGCAAATGGTGGTATCCCAGACTCCCTTTTCCTTAACTTCCTAATTCTTCTACAAAGATTTACAGTCAGTGTAACTTAACAACAGGGTTATATTGTTATAAATGTATCATTCAGTCAAGTGTGAGCATGACAAAATAAAGTTGTGAGTTTAATTTCCTGCTACTAGGTGAAGATGGTCTGTTTTGCTTTTTGTTGTTTTCCTTTTTGGTCCTGTTTGTTCATTTATCTGTCTTTGGGAGGGCTGAGAGGGGAACGGAAATGGAGGGACAAACAGTGAACAAATGCAGCAGTGATACTCACTAGACACTATGTTGACAATAAACTATACAGCCAGACACAGTGGCTCGAGTCTGTAATCCTAGCTACTCAGGAGGCTGAGATCTGAGGATCTCGGTTCAAAACCAGCACGAGCAATACAAAGCCCAGAGTCTCTGATCTCCAATTAATTACTAGAAAATGGGAAGTGGAGCTGTGGCTCAAGAGTAGGGCGGTAGCCTTGAGCGGAAGAGCTCAGGGACAGCACCCAGGCCCAGAGTTCAAGCCCTATGACCTGTGCCCTCCGCCCCCCCCCCAAAAAAAATGAACAATACAGCTTGTGGGTAAGGACAGGAGGGTAAAACTGGAAGAGAGCAAAGGAAGCAGTGACATGATCCAAATAGAAATGAACTCAGTACCTGACTTATGAAATGGTAACCTCTCTGTACATCAGCTTAATAATAACAATTGAAATTCTTTTTAAGTACTTATACAAACCTAGACAGTATAATGTGCTATGCAATGTTTTTTTGTTTCCAGGTTAATCATTCAGCATGGCGTGTGTGTGTGTGTGTGTGTGTGTGTGTGTGTGTGTGTGTGTGTGTGTGCTGTTCTTGGGCTTGAATTTAGGGGCTGGGCAAAGTCCCTGAACTGTTTTTACTTAAGACTAGTGATTTACTACTTGAACATCAGTTCTACATCTGGCTTTTTAGTTTGTTTGTTTGGTGATTAATTAGAAATAAGAATCTCAGAGACTTTCCTGCCCAAGCTGGCTTCAGCCTCATGGGTATATAGGATTACAGGCACAAGACAGTGTTGTATTGGCATATGTTGACATGATGAATGAAGCAAAATGAGATTAAATTGGATACAACCGAAACTGGTATAACCAAGTGACCCAGCCAATACATGTTGTATGAAGCTGCTGCCAGCATAACATTGCCTACTGCTTTACAGTGAACTCCTATTTTCAATAAATACGAATAGATTCTAAAAATAATGATTCAACATGTTTACAAAATACATTTTTTTTAAAAAAAGAGCCAAATGAGAACCAGGTTCCTCGCTCCAGATTTTTTCTTGGTCTTGGTTAAGACTTTCTGTCTTTTATTTCTTCTAATCTCTTGAATCTACACTCTCATCTCTACCTCGAAAAAATTAGGGCATTATGCGACATGAAAAAACACAGTACTAGTTAGGACATGTTGAGATTAAGTTTCTCTTTCCCAGTCTGCCACTAACCTATTGGCAACTTAGCGAATTGCTTCCTCCTCTCTGGGTTTCCTTTCTAACATCTGCCTGCCTCATGACTCATGATTTTGCAATCCAGTTACACTAATCTGGTTCAGCTAAAATCTGTGGTCATGACATTGTTTCTAAAAGCTTTAGGAATGTTTTATTGTAGGTCATGACATGCATATTTCCCCTTAGTTGTAACTGTTGATACTTCTCCCTGGTGATGGGTTTTTATCTTGGGTGGTTTTGGACTGATAAGTCTTAAGTTCATTTTCTACCAGGGTTGTTTGCTATAGGGCTGCGCTGTTCTGGCTTGTGGCTAAAACCACCTTGGTGGTTTGTGCTTTGCTTCTGCTAAGATCAGATCATTTATCCTGTGAGTTCATTTCTTGGCTTGAATCAATTAGAACAAAGACCCACATCAGTGTCCTCATCAATGTAGACAAAGGTCTTTTTTCTAATTAAGTATTTTTCTTGTTATTATAAAGTTGATATACAGATGGGTTCCCGTTTCATAAGTCAGGTAATGAGTACATTTCTTTTTGGATAGCGTCACCCCTTCCCTCACTCTCTCCAAGTTTTTGTCCTCCTTCCATCTCCACCCATAAGTTGTAAAGTTCATTTTCAACACAGTGTCTACCGACTAACTACCATTGCTGTGTTTGTTCACCTTTGCAAAGGTGTTTTTCATATTGGGATATTTTCAATTTCCCCCTGAGAACAGGATATAGGACAGTGGCCTGCTCCCTTCCCACATCCCCAAACACACAGATATCCTGCCATTAGATCTAGAGCTGGTTCAAAAAGCCCCTGAGCCACAGGCCTCAGGCCCTACTGACTGCCCTGGTTCTGAGTTCTCTCTTTCTGGTACTACGGCATTTTCCTTTCTCGCCTTAAATTCCAGTCATTGTGTTTGAACAAATATGTCTGTCCCTGAGTACATGTTAGTTTTCCAGGTTCACTCAACTAGCTCAGTCCTTTTGTGATTATTTGCTATGGTAAATGTTTTCATAAATAGTAGAGGTGAATATAAACATATATTGTAGTATCATATATTGATACTTATACATATATTGATCTTATTATTTGTTATGGTTAATATTTTCACAAATAGAAGAGGTGGCTAGAAACATGCATTGTAGTATCTTGACTTTGAGAAATAAACTCTCTTGATGTCTCTCTGAGAGGAAGAGAGAGAGAGAGAGACAGAGAGAGAGAGACAGAGACAGAGACAGAGTGAGAGACACAGAGAGAGACACAGAGAGAAAGACAGAGAGAGACACAGAGAGAGACAGAGAGAGAAAGAAAGACAGAGAGAGAGACAGAGACAGGGAGACAGAGAAAGACAGAGAGAGACAGAGACAGACACAGAGAGAGAGAGAGAGAGAGAGAGAGAGAGAGAGAGTATAAAATTACACGTGTACTCAATTTCAAAGTCCTTTCTCCAGCAATCACAGCTTTCTTTTCATAGAGAGAGTCTGGGCAGCAAATGAGGTCTGCCTTTTCTGTACCCAATGCCACTAGGAATAATGGGTCTGCTCTTCCCACCATCTGATCAACACAGAGCTTTTCCTGAGAAAAGAAAGACAGAAAGGGACAGCTGGCTGGTGAGAGGAAGAGGGAGGGAGGGAGGGAGAAAGCTGCCAGGTCTTCCCCCACGCTTTTGCTTTTATGGTGGGTGTGATAACATGAGTGGAATCTCTGGAAAGGGAGATGCTGGGTTAGGGCATGAGAGAGAACACAGCCAGAACTCGATTTAAATTCTAGCTTTGCCTCTCGCAAATTGCTCCCTTTCTCAGGCTTTTAATTTTTTTCATGCACAAAATTAGAGAACTAGGTTGCATTTGTGGGCTACAAACATTATTGCAGTGATGGAATCTTTGTGTTCAAATTCAAGCTTACCTAAAATTCAGAAATATAAAAGAGGGCTTGCCTTTGCAGCACAGCAGGTAGAAGAATCAAAGCCCTGAACTAAACTTGCTCCTGACCCCTCAGAATGCTGTGTATCTGTGAGACGTCTAGAACACAGTTTGACAATTGGCACTTCATATAGTCCCTTATTGTTTTCCATTCATTTTGATGATAAGTCTCTCTAAGCTGTTTTCAGGCTTTCCCTGAAAACATAAGTAAGAGCTGTCAAATTGTGAAGCAAAATTTTTAGGCCATATACATTCCTTTAAAAGCCTTTCCCCTCCTTGCTGACAAATTGTCAGCAAGCCACAGCCTGTGGGGCTGGGCAGTTCTTGAAATAATCAACTAAGAGACAGCAAAGTACTAGTTAGAACCTTGATTCCTAATGTGTGAGTGGATCTGGATGGCTATCACTAGAAGGTTGTTTATAACTGAAAATATTATCAGATGTGGTCAAATTAACATTTCACTCTCGCCAAAATTTAGTGAATACTGTTAGGCATCACTGGCTTTGTCATGGAAATTTCAGCCTAAGAGGAAGACAGATATTAACAAGATTCAGAATGTGAAAGGAACATACCCAGTGCCCAAGGGAAACTCAGCTTAACCCAAGGGTCAGGGTAGTCCTGTAAGACAGAGGAAGAAAGAAAGACAGAAAAGGTAGAGATGGACAGAGAGACAAAGATAGAGGTAGAGACAGAAAGGTAGAAGTTTGAGTGAGACAAAGGTAGAAATTTAGAGACAGAGAGGGAGAGGAAAAACAGACATAGAAACCAGAACTAAGGCTTTCTCCTGAAGACAAGAACATAGAATGGAGAATTCAGGTCAATAAAACCATAAATATTACTTCTCTTTTTAAAATATTGGAGAAAATGAGAGAGGGGGTAACACTGTTCAAAAGAAAGTGTACTCATTACCTTACTTATGTAACTGGAACCTCTGTACATCACATTTACAATAAAATTTAAGTTTAAAATAATAAAGCCAGGCACTGGTGGCTCACACCTGTAATCCTAGCTACTCGGAGGTTGAGATCTGAGGTCTGAGGTTCAAAGCCAGCACAAAATGTCTGCGAGACTCTTATCTCCAATTAACTACAAGAAAACCAGGAGTAGTGCTATGGCTCAAGGGGTAGAGTGCTAGCCTTTAACTGAAGAGCTCAGGGACAGTGCCCGGGCCCAGAGTTAAAGTCCCACGACCAACCAAAAAGAAATAATAATAATAATAATAATAAAATGAAATTATTTTCCCATAATACTCCTTGGGGCAGGGTGGAGTGGCCTCATCTCTTGGTGTGTTTGCTCTCTTTCATTAAAGCAGCAGATCACCACGAATTTAATGCCCCACCAAGCCCACAGATTTACTCTCCTAACATGCTAATGGCTAGGGGTTGAACATTCTTTCTTCTGGAGGCTACTAGGAAATCTAGTCCCTTACCATTTTTATAGAATTTACTGAGGCCTCTTTGGAGGCCTCACCAAGGTTTTCTTCCTGTCATCACCTCTCCCACTGCCAGCTCTTCACATCACAAAGTAGTGCAGACTCAGGTCCTGGAGACTGAGGTCTTTTAACCTTCCTCAATCGTCACTGCTACCCGATGCATGAGTCCTGCAGGGCCTCTGGGAGGGTGGTGATGGTATTTCTCATGATTCGTTATAGCCAGTAATGGCTGTAACCCGCGACAGGGAGAATAAGCATGAACAGTTTCTGAAGTAGTAAGAACCGCCAGCCAACTCCCTTCTCGTGGCTCATTGCTCATCGAGCATGTCTTTCTGCTATATAAATTTTATGGGACAATTAAGCAATCTGCAGGATGTGGGTGTAGGCTAATACAAAAATAGCTTCAAGGAATCACATTGATTGAAGCAAAACAAGGTATAGAATGAAGTGTGTGTTGTGAAATCATTGGTGTAAATATGTACTAAGTTATATAAAACAGTACTACAAGATGCTTAGTATAGGTGAATGCTGATATGAACATCAGATCAATTGTTTATTTAAAAATGTGTATTCCTGTGAACATGCTATTGGTTAAATATGCTCATGAATATGTTTTGACAAGCAATTATATAAAACTCTATTGTTCACATTGTACAGGAGCCTATAGAGTAATACACTGAATTTTACATGGTTTGAAAATTATCTAATAATTCTTAGAGCTTTTCATACAAACTAGCAAGTGGTTTATCTTAAAATCATGCTATTGCATTATCGTTATTTTTCACTTGCCATATAATAATTATATACAGTGATGGAGTACAGTGTAAGAGTCTAATACATGTACATTGTGTGTAATAATCAAAACAGGATCATCAGTATTTTTCTTCTTTCAAAGTATATTCTTTTGGGGGCCGGGAGTTTGGCCTAGTGGTAGAGTGCTTGCCTAAAATACATGTAGACCCAGGTTTGATTCCTCGGTACGACATATATAATTGAGATCCTCAAAATCTTCTCTTCTGGTTCAACAAACTGTTATAAACTATAGTCAGTCTCTGTATGCTGTAGATCGTTCTGCTCCTAGCTAGCCATATTTTCCTAACATTCTTTTGCCTCCTTTTCCCCCACCCTTCCTAGCCTTTAGTGACCTCTGTTCCTCTCTCCCTTCTATGAGATCAACTTTTTTAGCTTCCTCATCTGAATGAGAACATGCAGTGTTTATCTGGCTTGTTCAAGTGCCTGGCTTGTTTCAGTTAACGTAATATCATCTAGTGTCATCCCCTTACAGAAATGGCAGATTTCATTCTTTTCACAGGAGTATAGTATTCTCTTGAGTGTGTCCATTCACCCACCAATATACCCTTTGGTTGACACTGTATCATGGCTATTGTGGATAGAGTTGTAACATTTATGAGAGTGTAGATATCTCTTTGACAATTGGGTTTCAACTCCTTCGCATGCATGACAAGTAATGGAATTGCTATATCATATAATAAGTCTGTATTTAGATTTTCAGTGATCTCTATACTTCTTTCTCCTATAGAAAAAAAATATGAACTTAAATGTCAGCATATAACATTCACTGTGTCTTACAGAATGCAGAAAGAGATTTAAATTGACACATGTAGTTAAAAGAGATTTCTTAATCTATGGCATTTAAGTCTTTTTAAAATGAAGACTCTGTGTAGGTTTTATCCAATTTAAGAAAAATGTATGGTGGGGCTGGGAGTTTGGCCTAGTAGTAGAGTGCTTGCCTAGCATGCATGAAGACCCAGGTTCGATTCCTTGGTACCATACACACACACACACACACACACACAAAGCCAGAAGTGGTGCTGTGGCTCAAGTGGTAGAGCCCTAGCCTTGAGAAAATCCAGGGACAGTGCTCAGGCCCTGAGCTCATGCCAGGACTGGCAAAAAGAAAGGTATGGTGTCAGTTCTAGAGCTTGAACTCAGGGTCTGGGTGATGTTTCCTGACATTTTTTTGCTCAAGACTAGAGTTCTACCACTTGAGCCACAGCTCCACTTTTGGCTTTTTGATGGTTACTTGGAGATAAGGATCTCACAGAACTTCCTGCCCAGGCTGTGATCCTCAGACCTCAGCCTCTGGAGTAGCTAAGATTACAGGCATGAGCTTCCAGCACCTAGCTTTGAAATCCAACGTTTTTAAACTGCTCTGCACAATGTCTGGAATAGCATAAGCATTAGTAAGTGATCGGTGCCTTTGACACTAAATGTTTGTATTACCTATCAGGTGAACTTGCATTTTAGTCATTCATTGATTAAACAGATACTTATTAAGCTCTGTTCCCTGCTTGGTGGGGGAGGGAAGGGGGAAGAAAGAGGAGTGTAGACAAAGATGTTAACTCAGGAAGAAAGTGTGTAAACAAGAAAAATCAAGCATTGGATATGCTGATAGATGAAATCAAGGATTCCACTGGAACACAACCCTGCAATTCTTAACCTGTTCTGGAGGATTTCCTGATAAAGAAAGGCTTTGGAAAATCATCTCTAGTCTGCACACAACCCCACCTGCACAGAAAAATTAAAACAACACAGTGACTTATGGTTACCTGTCATAATTCTCTAAAATTTTCTACACACATTTATTAAAGCCACGGGACTTCAGACATGTTGACCCTTTGCTCAAGGAGTATCTTTTTAAGAATAGAATCAACAATTTAGCTTCCGCATTCAAGTCCACTGCAAACTTAGCTAGCTCGATTATTCTGTCTCCAACTATGTGAATTCTGAGAGAAGGTATGGACGTGAAAGCAGGGAGATCAGAAACACAGGAAAAATTTGAGGTCAAGTTCCAGGGGAACAATAGACAGGATACAAACCCTAAAATCACGAAGCACAAGTCAACTTAGGATGACAATGACTCAAACAAGAGCAAGAACTAGACCAGGAGGAGACAAATATGAAGTCAGCACTTCCGGGGACAAGTTCCTCTTCCTTGAGCCTATTCCTAAACTAGGTGCTCACATCTCGTTACTGGGGGGTTTTCCTCATGAAAGCTGTCTACATTGCTTAAAAGCCTTGTTCTCACTTGCTCTCATTTCTGCTTTTGGCTAACTGTGACACGCTTTGGCACACTTGGGTTCCGCGTCTAATGTCAGACCCTAATAGAATGGATGATCCGCAGATGTGGCTCTTGGCCCTGTTCCAATACACTTGTACAGGTTCCATATTGAGCTCTTGCCTCTGGGTAAACATTGCTGAATTCATCTGAGAGGGAACTGTCAGGATCCTAATCCAGAGCTGCCATTGGCAAGGTAGGAATCCAAGGCAAGAAGAGAAATGGTGTCCCAAGTACTAAGTGAACTGGAAGGAGCTGTGCTGAATTCTAAAGGGTTCTTCCATGAATGAGGTGGTTCTAGGCCCCTGTTTTATGTGACCTTAACACATGGTAACTTGGAGCCAGCACCTGTTAGCCTACTGCTAAAGAGTGTGGTGAATAAGTGTATTTACTTTCCATTACAAAGGGCCAAAATGAAAAGACGATCAATTCAGGCCGAGAAAAATAAAATGAAGACAGTAATCCCCAATGGAGCCTGATAGTCTAGCCCTAATAGACATGTGATCTAGGGAAGCATATTTGAAATAGCATCTTCAATGTATTACTCAGATTATCTGAACCCCTCATTACACATTGAAGAAAACTGTAAGGTATTTTGTTTTGTTTTGTCTTGTCTTAACGACAAGACACAGAGAAGCCATCTGTTTCTTGTTCTGCTTGAGTCTTTTCAGTGCGTCTTGGATATCCTTGTTTCTCAGACTGTAGATGATAGGGTTCAGCATGGAGCTCAGAGCCCTGTAGAACAGAGACCCAATCTTACCTTAGTCTCTTGAGGAGCCAGGACTAGAATGGAGGTATGAGAAGAGACCAGAGCTGTAGAAGAGAATCACGGTGCTGAGAAGGGAGACATATGTGTGGAAAGCCTTCCTCCGTCCATGGGTGGAATAGATCTTCAGGACAGCAATGATGATGTAGATATAGGAAACCAAAACCACGAGAGCTGACATCCCCCCAACTGCACACACAAAAGAAAGTTCACCACCTGGCTGAGGAAGGTATTGGAACAAGACAAATCCAACAAAGATGGCATGTCACAGAAAAAGTGGTGAATGATTCGTGACCCACAGAAATGGAGCTGAAATATGAAGGTGGTTTGGACCAAACCCTCCTAAGTAGACCACTGAGGCTAGCCCCACACAGACAGTGGTTGACATGAGAGTTGGGTAGAGTAGTGGCTTCGAGATGGATGGCAGCATAGTGGTCATAGGCCATGGCTGCCAGAAGACAGCACTCAGTGTCTCCCATCCCGATGAAGAAGAAACACTGAGCCCACAATGGAGATGGCCTTCTGCTCCTGGAAGAAATCACAGAGCATCATCGGGGCTATGGATGAAGTGTATGCAGTGTCATCAAAGGCCAAGTTACCGAGGAAGAAGCACATGGGGTAGTGGACGTGGGGGTCCGTCCTGATCAGAGTGACGAGACTCAGGTTTCCAGTCAGCGTCAGGAGGTAGACCCCCCAGAAACCACACGAAGAGGACCACTCACAGCTGCGGAGAATCTGAAAATCCCCACAGGATGAAACTGCTCAGCATGTTGATGTTTGTGGCCGCAGCCATGTGTGTACTTTCTGCTGTCTTCAGAGCCCACGATGGGGATTCCTGGAGCAATGAAAACCCAGGAGGAGACATCAGGGCTTTTGGGTTTGTTTTGGCTCTACCATGGACCTGTCAGACCCCACAATCAGAAGGCATAACATCAGGGAGGAATAACAATGTTCCATAAGCAATGTGTTCACTACCTTACGTTTGTAATTGTGACCCCTCTGGACATCACCCTAACAAGAGAATAAAATTCTTAAAAGGAAGATATAACAGCAAACAAATTGTCCTGTCTCTGGTGAAGCCATCCCCTCTGCCAGACGAAATGAGTCTTTCCTACAAGTCACTGCCATCTGAATCCTGTGCATTTGTTTATGCAGCAGTACAGAGACAAAAGACTCTTGGATATTTTGTGTGTGTGTGTGTAATCTAGATTGTCACTTTCATCGTCAACAACTCCTTGTTACTGAAGGACTTTATTAATGCATCTCAGACTAAATATCTCTTTCAGTTACGGCAAACATTGCAACCACTTGTATTAGTCACTTGTATTTAGATTTTATTGTTTATTTCAAAACTCAAAATGCCTGAAGAGGAAATCTTATATTTATCTGTGTCATAGTTTGCTATGACCAGATTGCATGGGGTCAAAGTACCTCTCGTCCTCTGTGGAAAACATACAATGCTGGGGAAAACCAGAATTCATACGAAGAATGAATGCAGATGAGGGCTTTCTCTTCTAATCCAGAATGTACTTCCCTTTGCGCAGTTACTTGAGGCAAGGTACCTGGGTTTGTACATCATGAAAATGGCTATAGCCCCACCTGCCCCTCACATATATTATTGCCCATCTTTATAGCAACATTTGACTTATTCCATAATGGCACACTTTGTATTCATTTTTGCCTCCTTACTTCGTCTCTGTCTCCTTAATTGTAAGCTCAGGAAAGGTATCTTGACCCCAGCGCTTTGCACAATGAATGCTGGCACATCACGGACTCTAGACAGGATTTAAAATCGCTTCATTTTACAATCCAAGAGCACATTGGCAGACAAGCAGCGTATTGAAGTTGGGTAGGGGGGAAACATTTTTTAAGTGACTGAGCCAAAGTTTAAACTTTCAATACTTCGATTCTACAGCCCATTTTCTTGCCTAATGGCTATAAAATAATTGAGCCATGACTCTGGGCAATTGGTAAGGACTATATTATAGGTAGAACTACCAGATGATTTTTTTTCTCTTCCTAGGTGACTAGACAAGACTAGCACCACAGAACTCAGATCCTGAAAGTGATTATACAAAGTTTCCTTACTGTTGCTTATCAGAAGGTTATTAAGGAATTAATACCGAATCATTGTAAACCTGTTCTTACTCCAAAATGGCTGATTTCAAGTACTCTGTGAATGTTCAAAAAGGGGGCCTGGGAGTTTGGCCTAGTAGTAGAGTGCTTTACTAGCATGCACGAAGACCCAGGTTCGATTCCTTGGTACCACATACATAGAAAAAAAGCCGTAAGTGGTGCTGAATCTCAAGTGGTAGAGTGCTAGCCTTGAGAAAGTCCAAGGACAGTGCTCAGGCACTGAGCCCAAGCCCAAGACTGGCAAAAAAAAAAAAAAAAAGCCATTCAGGGGGCTGGGAGTTTGGCCTAGTGGTAGAATGCTTGCCTAGTATACACAAAGACCTGGGTTCAATTCCTTGGTATGACATAGAAAAAAGCCAGAAGTGGTGCTGTGGCTCAAGTAGTAGAGTTATAGCCTTGAGAAAGCCCAAGGACAGTACTCAGGCCCTGAGCTCAAGGCCCAGGACTGGCAAAAAAAAAATTCAAAGCAACAAAAATACCTCCAAATTCTAGAATACAAAATAGGTAAAGTCTAGCTCCACTCATTAAGGTCTAAGCATTTTGCCTGTTCTCTCTTCTCTATCTTCAACTATTTTTTTTCTTTTACTTTCCCATCCAGTTTCTAAGATTCACTACTACCAGATTCAAGGAAAGGAAAGGAGGAGATTCACTTCTGACACCATAGATTCAAGGTTCCAGTTAAATGGTCAAGATCAGATGCTTGAAGAAGTAACAAAGTCAACCTCTGCCAGCGCCTTGATTGAAGAAAGAAATTAGCTTTGGATGTGCTTATGTGAAATTTGCCACCAAGGAAAGGATTTTGTGGGGGTTTTCAAGGAAAGTCAGATCTCTCCTGGGCAACTGGGTCTCTGTAGACTGGAGTAGGGGAGCACCAATGAGCAGCTTGGCTGGCTGTTGGAGCTCAGGAGTACAGTGGATGCCAGCTTTGATTGGATATTGTCCATACCCATTGGCCCTGATTCCATTATATTCCTCCCTTTCCCCAACCTGGTCCCAAAAAAGGTATTCCTGGAGCCATTAAAACCTAAGCCTCCGTTTTGGCTCTGAAACATGGAACAGTTTCAGACAGTAGCTACTTTTGTAATGCAACATCTTGCAAACTCCTTCCAGTATTAAAAGAGAGGAGTTAAGAAAGCAATACTACTCTTATACTTTGTGAATATTAGGCTGTGTAATTGTTGTTTGTAGGTATCATTCAAAGCACTAAAATAGGAAGAGATGTAGATTTTTTTCATCATGTTATACAGACTGAATTGTACCAACTTTATTTATTGCTAGTGTTAAGAACAGCTTTTTAAAAAGTTTCCCTTTTTTCTCAATCTTCAGTTGAATAAACTAGGTTATATTCAGTTGAGGGAAAAAAAAACAATAGTACCATCCAAAGTGGATATTCTAAAGAGTAATAACTGAAACCGTGTAAATAGAGTTAGTATACTTGAGAGTAGAGAGAAGAGAACCGGAATTAGTTTATCTTAGAAGCTCCTTAAAATGTTGAGATGCTGAACTGCAAAATGAAGAAGAGAAACAAAGGCAAACACAGGTAGTGATGCATTTTTTGCTTGTTCATTTCTTTGTTTTTCCTGTTGCTTTCTAGGTAAACACTTTGCATAAAGAAATGTGTTGCACAAAAACGTGTGAGTCATATACCTAGCACTTTTTGCTTAAGTTATTTTGAGGAGAAGATCTTGCATTTTACCTTGGCTAGCCTGGACTGTGATCCTCCTATAGATGCTTCTTAAGTAGCTGGAATGATGAGCATGGAACATCACACCCAGCTGTTATTTGATTTTAAAAAATGGGGGGTCTCCCTAACATTCTGCCTGGGGTGGCTATCAATCTCCCCATCTGTTGTAGTGTGGAATTTGAAGCAGGATAGATTAGGGGAAAGAAGAGTATGGTAAGCTTACAGCAGATACAGGAGGTATTCATCCACTTACTTCCTGTAAGATTAAGGAATCGGGGCCAGGGACATGGCCTAGTGGTAGAGTGCTTGCCTAGCATGCATGAAGCCACATATACATGAAGCTCTGCATTCGATTCCTCAGTGCCACATATACAGAAAAGGCTGGAAATGGTACTGTCGCTCAAGTGTCACCAGCCTTGAGAAAACCCAAAGACAGTGCCCAGCCCTGAGTTCAAGCCCCAGGACTGGCAAAACAAAAAATAAAGTTAAGGAGTCAAAATCATTTAGGAGAAAATGAGTCAAGATAAATTGAGGAAAATGACGCTTGGTAAAGACGACTCAGAAACAAGGTATTTAGAAACATGGAAGCACCGCCTTTGCTTCCAAGAGAGACAACAGGATGTATTCCTTCCTGAGGGATGCATTTCCTACCCCAAGAATTAACATTTGTCTGACAGGATATATATCTTCCTGAGAGAACTGCTCCCCACAAACTTAAGTAACCTCATGTCCCAAATGCAGGCAAACTGGATGCCTTCCTTACCTCACGGATAAAGATTTGTTTTATGGCAGGATGCCTTCTTACCTAGAAGGAATGTACAAAACAACCAGAAACTCAGAAAGTAATACCAGGAGTGGTTAGTGCAAAGACAAAACATCTGTCTTTACAAAACTCAGACTCCCTGCCTTTACCATATAAATAACCCCTAACAGCCAAGGTGCTGTGTGTCCCTCTGTCTTTCCTCTAGAACACCTGTACTCTGTTAAAATGTGCCTCTTCCTTTCTGCTTGTCTGTCCACTTTGTTTTTGTTTTGTTGTTGTTGTTGTTTTTTCCAGTCATGAGACTTGAACTGAAAGTCTGGGCTGCAGTCCCTGAGCTTCTTTTGCTCAAGGCTAGCATTCTACCACTTGAGCCACAGCACCATTTCTGGCATTTTCTGCTTATGTGGTACTGAGGAATGGAGCCCAAAGCTTCATGCATGGTAGGCAAGCACTCTACCACTAAGCCCCATTCCTAGTCCTTGTCTGCTTGTCTGCTGGTCTGCTTGTTTACTTACTCAATAAAGCTTCACCCAGTTTTCTTACCATTGTTGCTTGTTTAGAAATTCCTATTCTAAGAAGGAAGTCAAGGACCCTAAGTGACAAGTCCCTCTTTGGGGAAACTTCACTGACCCTCACCTGCGTGCCTCTAGCACAATACATTTCCTAATGTCTTCAGAGCATTCCCCAAAGGAACACCTATCTAAATGCATTTTTACATGAAAGAACACGAATTTGGGGAGTAGTTTGCCAAAGGCTGACATAGATACCTGGGATCAAAGCTGGACTTTGAACTGAATCTCTCCAGCATCAAAAGCCTACATTCCATCTGTACTCTCTTGTCCCCATAAAGATAGGAAAAAATGGATGGCTCTGGGGTGAGGGGCAACAAATGTTGATCCTTACCTCATATCTCAAAAGCTCCATGTACATAATTTTAAAAAGAAAGAATTTTTTAAATTATCTGATTAGGTCCAGATTTCTTTAATGCATGTATTTTGCCTTTAACTTACCAAAAATCCAATTTGAACAGATTAGAAGTCTGTTTGGGGAGATAGATATAGATATAGATAATGTTGGCCTGGGGACTTGAACTGTGGGCCTGTGCTCTATCCCTCAGTTTCTTTCGCTCAAGGCTAGTGCTTACCTCTTGAGCCACAGTGCCACTTCCTGAAAGTGCATTTGTGTGGCTTGGGGAGGGACTTTGAAAATAGAGAAAAAGGGTACTGTGTCAGCCCTCAAGACACTGTGGTTTCTTTCAAAGATTTCTGAGAGATGAGGTCCCCACCCTGTTTATGTTGGCGGCTCTTCAGCTTGCATAGAGAAAAGAGAAATCTGCTACAATTTCCCTTCTCTACCCACAACCCATGAGCTTCTCCACTGCTAGACCAGAATCTCCCACCACGAAGCCAAACAAAGCATACCTCCTCCTCAATTTGACAGCTCTTGGCTTCATGGGCCTACATTCTTGGGAAACCTTTGTAAGACTTGGAGTTAGGAATAAAGATCATTTATGATCAGTGCAGTAGTTTGTATGCAATTAAGTCTTTTTCTAGAACATAAACTCATCTAACCCAAACCAAACCTGTGGCTTCTTTCTCCTTGTGGCAGAATGAATCTTTAACGTGGGTTTCTCTGAGACTGTGGTGTTTTTATAATCCCTGCCTCTCTGGGTCCTTCAGAAAAAAAAAAAATCTCTTTGTATTTGAAACATTGTGGACAGAATGCATGGGGCCTCTTTTCACACTGTCTTCAACCCAGACAATGTTTCTTCTGTAGGGATTAGCAATTTAAACCTGACAGTTCATGGTATGCCACCCATACTTGCATAACCCATCTTTCTGCCTTTGGATCCACTTTATCTTCTTCATCCCTTCTCTACCTACACATGGCCCTCCCTAAAACTCAGACCTTCTCACTCCATTCTTTGTTCACAATCAAATTTATTGCTTGTTGATGGCCTGAGAACACCTTAATTCCTTATCTTGATCCTCAAAGCTGTCTTCATTCTGCGATATGGAGGAACTAAAAGAAGAAAATTAACACAAGATCATTGGAGGTGGCACAAAGAAACGGGGCATAGTCTTCCACTCAGGTTCAATAGAATAACAGAAATGGATCTCAATTAGGAGTATCTGAAAAAATAAAAGAGAAGAATCTAAGATGGGGCTAGGTCCTGAAGAAAGGATAGGCTAGTCTCATAGTTAAAGAAAAGAATGAAAGTTGAGTCCTGATGGCTCACCCCTGCAATCCTAGCTACTCAGAAGACTGAGATCTGAGGATCACAGTTTGAAGCCATCCCAGGCAAGAAAGGCCATGAAACTTTTATGTCCAATGAACCACCAGAAAAATGGAAGTGGAGCTGAAGAGATCAGGGACAGTACCCAGACCCGAATTCAAGACCCATGATTTACCAAATAAAAAAAGATTAGATGAATGAAATGGAAAATTAAGTATGGCAGCTGGCAATGCCATGAGAAAGAATCTTTGAGGTTGGGAGAACTGAAGCAGAGGATAGGAACACCCAGAGGGAGGGAGAGCTCTCATCCATGGCTGCTCACCAGATCATAGTTAAACACTGGTAAGGCCAGAATTCAGAATGTCCATCCAGTTATGGGAGAAGAAGACAGCCGAAGAACGGAGGCTAGATATAGTGGAAGAACAGGAAAAAGGCTCAGAACGAGACTTTAAGAGAGAGAGAAACAACTGCCAAGGAACAAAGTCATAGGAGATCGAAAGCTGGTGATCAAAGCTGGCTTGGTCTATTTTTACTCACTAAAGAAATAATAATAATGTAAAACTCCATTCACTTATTTTGTTGGAGCCAGTATAAATGAAAATATTCCTTGAAATCTTTCGCCCAGTCTCCAAATAAAACCAGCATACAAAAGCCTAGAACATGGGCACTCAAACACCACATCTGTCTGCCATCTGTGGCGTTGATTATATCAGGCCTATTGTCTGGTCTTTGCAGAGACTTCTTATCCTTTGATCCTACTCCGTGCAATTGGACTGGGGAGTTGAGCCTCCTCTGGAAAGCTGCAATGATGGAGAATTTCCTTTGTCTGAGAGACCACCCCAGGCCTTAAATTTTTTTTTCATTAATAAGATTAGTTGAAACCCAAACTGCCAAGCAAGCACGAATCTGTGGGGATCCACGTATCCAGTTGACTCTCAGGCATTGCAATATGGAGTCTTCCCTTTAAATAGATCTGAACACGATGTGTCTTGGGGCAAAATACCCTGAACTTGCTTGATTTTAAAAAGCAGCATTTTGCTAGCAAGGCTCAATTTCAAGAGAAGATGCAGTTATGGTTGGATGGTTGAAGACAGGAATATTATTGAAGTGGACATCCAGCTGGAACCCAAATGCTGGGAATGCCATTGGGAAAAAAACCCCAAAAACAGTTTGAGGTCAAGAGTTTGGCCTAGTGGTAGAGTGCTTGCCTAGCATGCACGAAGATCTTGGTTTGATTCCTCTGTACCACATACATAGAAAAAAAAAAAAGCCGGAAGTGGTGCTGTGGCTCAAGTGGTAGAGCTCTAGCCTTGAGAAAGTCCAAGGACAGTGCTCAGGCCCTGAGCTCAAGCCCAAAATTGGCCTAGGTTTGATTCCTTGGAAGTGGTGCTGTGGCTCAAGTGGCAGACCACTAGCCTTGAGGGGAAAAAAAAGCCCAAGGACAGTGCTCAGACCCTGAGTTCAAGCCCCAGGACTGGCAATTAATTAATTAATTAATTAAAAGATCCAGACAAATGGAAGACATGTCAGTCCACATGAAAGTTGGCAACTTAGGGAGGTAGGAGAGGAATAGAGGTATATGTTATCAAGTATCTGTTTATTTGACTCAGTTATTAATTAGTACTGGAAGTTTGAAAATCAGTCTTGAAGTTTTCTCCAGCAAGTGGTGCAGAGAGAAGAGGAGGAGGGGACTACAGCTAATGATCTTTTTTCTGCTATGCATTGCCTAGGTCTTATCTTTGGTTGACCCCCAGGACATCACATTCTCTCATGTTAATTGCCAGTGAGTTTGGGGGCACAGCCTAAAAGCAACCTCACCTGTTATGTCTAGGCTGGAGTGGACTTCTGGATCACACATTGACACTTCTCTCTTTTCACGACCAAATTAACACTTACTTAGGAAACACCCCCACTTCCATGTTAAAGGGTACTAATGCCAGCTAAGGCAGAAACATGAAAGATAAAATAGATAGTATTGTTTCTTTCTTTTCCTTCTTTTCTTTCTTTCTTTCTTTCTTTCTTTCTTTCTTTCTTTCTTTCTTTCTTTTTTACTTTCTCTTCCGTTGCCAGTCCTGGGGCTTGAACTCAGGGCCTGGGCACTGCCCTTGGGCTTTCTCAAAGCTAGCACTCTACCACTTGAGCCACAGTGCCACTTCCAGATTTTTTTTCCTGTGTATGTGGTACCAAGAATCGAATCCAGGGCTCTGCGCGTGCTAGGCGAGCACTTTACCACTAGGCCACTCTCCTGGCCCAAACCAGATGATTTCTAGGTTGGTGTTCCTCTACATTCCTTCACTGTGTGCCAACTGGACCCTCTTCCTCCCCCAACTTAGAACTCTGCACCACCCCGTCACATGCTTTGGCCATGTTACCCATGGCACACTGCATCACAGTGAGAAACCGTTTTATTGTACAATCTCACACTCCTAAGTTTGTCTCTGCCAAAACTTCCTGTTTTTCTATTTTGCAATTCTCTGCCCCTCCCAGAGCCTAGACTCATCCTTCCAGCCCTGAGTGATTCCAGCCAGTCCTCACATTCCCTCCCCACCCCCACCCCAGCCCCCATAATCTGTGTGTTTTGTAAGGACAATGCTGCATTCAGCTATTAAAATGTAGCTCCTACCCCACAAGGGCATTTTTTGCCCCAGAAACCTCTCCTGAGCCTTTGGTGGATTCCTGGTCCACAGTTACACCAAAGTGACCCTTCTTAAAACTCTCCACTACACTTGATTTCTCCCTTCTGAACTCTGGTAGATTGCACTCATTTTCTCTTGTGGTTCTTATTATCTTCTGTCTTAGAGAAGAGCTGTATCTACTTAGGTGTTTTTGAGCCCTCCCAGAATCACCATTTACTTATTCATCGCTGTATTTCTGTGTCTGGCATTAAAAAAAAAATACTAGGCGACTATTAACTGAACACAGACAACTTTTGCACCAAACGACTTAAAAAAGAACAATAGCGTCAACAAGATATTACCTACAAAGTTTGGAAGGAAGTGTTTTACAGACAATATACTAAAAAATAAGTATAAATGATGGTTGTTTCTGTTGCTAAATAAGGAATTACATAACTCTAACAGTCTGAACAATAGATACATCGAATCTCAGTTCTGTAGATCTGACATGAACACATGTGTTCATGAACACAGAACACGAACACATGCCCTGAACTGAAACCCCGAATACGTGCCTTGGCATTCTTCCTGAATGTATCAACGCAGACTATATCCAGGTTGTTTAGTGCCAGCCTCAAGTAGAAAGTAAGCCACTTCTTGTAACTTGTGAACTAGAGAGGGAGGTTCTTTGACTGTTACTCTAAAATGTGAAGTTGTTGATAGGGAAGGATCTGTTCCTTGGTTGAATCAAGGAGGAAGTTACTTTTCTGATAGTTGGAATGTTTTCTCCATCCCAAACTAAAAGACACTAAGAGACTGTGAGCCTTCGGGATGCAGAGAAGTTTGGGGGACAGAACAAATGTGGATTTATGCATCTTCACCCAACACAATATCCTGCTTTTACCTCTTAGGAAGGGGTGTCTTCAACATTTTGGGTCTTTCTTCCTTTCTTTTTTCCTTCCTTCCTTCCTTCCTTCCTTCCTTCCTTCCTTCCTTCCTTCCTTCCTCCCTCCCTCCCTCCCTCCCTTTCTCTCTCTCTCTCTCTCTCTCTCTCTCTCTCTCTCTCTCTCTCTCTCTCTCTCTCTCTCTCTCTCTCTCTCTCTCTCTCTGTGTCATCATGCTGGATGAAACCATCACCAAGTTTGAGCTGGGTTTCTGCTCCCTTGCCTATAAAGCTGAAGACACATAGACAAACTCTCATAAAGACCAAATGAGCATAGAGAGAATCACAGGCATGGAAGTCAGTGCCACCACTATTCAGCCACTCACTTTGACTTTTGTTGGATTCTGTGACAGCAGAATCTTGGGCTAAGACGCCCTCTACTGGTTAATGATTAAGAGAAGTAAGCCAGACCCAAAAGAAGTAGGCTATATGGTTTCCCTCGTTTGTAGTAACTGGAATGTGCCTTTAAATCTACAAGTAAACCTGAGGGAGAGTAAAAGACAAACAACTACTCTTGGGCATGATTAATTAAATATCACAGTGAGACAAAGGAGGATATTCTTAGGAGAGAATCACAAGAGCTCAATAACCATGCACTTGAGCATGTACAACGATGCCTATCGAAATGATCTCCAAGAGATGGAAGCAAGAGTTGTTGTTTTAATTGTACTGTCTGTGGTTCTTTTTTTCTTCCCTTTTTTTCTTTGGTTTATTCCATTTTGTCACTGTATTTGATTTCTGTACCCTTTGTCTTGCATATAAGTCTATCTGATTTGGGGAGGGGAAGGGAGAACACAGAAACAATTCTCCAGTGATACTCATTAGACTCATGTTGGAAATGAACTAAACAATTGGAGGGGAATAGAGAGGGGAAGGAAAAAACTGAGAGAGAGTGTAGGAGTGGGTGACACTGTTCAAAAGGAAATGTACCCATTATCTGACCTATGTAAGTGTAGCCCTTCCGTACATTACTTTTACAGAAAAAAAAAAACTTTAATGCAGAAGGCATGAAAGAATTGCATAATTATGGAAGTGGTGCTGTGACTCAAGTTGTAGGACAGTAGCCCTGAGTTGAAGAGTTCAGATACAATGCCAGGCCCAGAGTTCAAATCCCATGACTGACATTAAAAATTAAAAAAAAAAAACACAACAAAATAATTGTGTGATTTAGTGTCACATTAATACGGCCACTACAGACCTATAGAAGAGCTTCTCCATACTCACTGTTAAATTTTCTCTTCTTCATAGTCACGAAATATACTTCTAATAGTCCCTAGATAACTCTAATTGGTACCAGTCAAGCTCTATTTTGTTTATATTTTGAGTGCAATGACTCAAGGAAATATGCAGTGAATCTTTTCGTCTCTACTTTGAACCAAAGGAGCTGCCCTTCTCTTCTCCTTCCTCCCTCATTTGACACAGTCCTGTGCCTGATGCATTTGCTGGTAAATGGTACATCCGTTCCTTTCCCACACCACAGCAGGTGGGAAAACGGCTGAAATCTTGACATTCTCTATAGGGCAATCATGGTTCCACCAAACTTTGAGATCTTAGACTACAGGGCCTGCGTGCTCACACGCTATTTTCCATTTTAGTATTTCCTTAAGTTTCTTTTTTAGCTTGTGTACCCTCCCTTTTTGGTTAAAAAAAAAAGGTAATTTCTTTTGCATATGACTATTTACCAAGAAATGTAGAAGGGTTAGGATGTTTTTTCTTTGATTTTAAAGTTTGTCTTAGAATCTTCTATTCCATTGCTTACCTTTTCATCTCCCTCCCTCCACCATGAAGGAATTTGGGACTATGAACCTCAGAGCTGCCCAAGTAATGTGAATTCAAACCAAAGCCTCCTTTAGGTGATGTGGTTGCAGATTTTCAGTTTACTTTTCTGCAAACCCAGTCTCAAGCTTGAGTTCAGATTTTTTTTTTCTTTTTTGCCAGTCCTGGGGCTTGAACTCAAGGGCCTGAGCACTGTCCTTCAGCTTTCTCAAGGCTAGCATTCTACCACTTGAACCACAGCATCCCTTCTGGCATTTCCTATATATGTATTACCAAGGAAAGGAACCTGGGGCTTCATGCATGTGAGGCAAGCACTCTACCAGTAGGCCACATCCCTGGACCCAGTTTTCTTTTCTTATAGGATTTTTACCCTTATTCACTCTCTCACATCTGGGTGGAGTCCCCTGGGCCCATATACATATCTAGATATGTATATCTAGCTATCAGATCCTCAATCAACTCCAGAATATTTCTCAGTTCCCTGAGTTCCAAGCATCTATCAGAATAACAGCCCCATATCACCAGAGCTAAGTGGATTCCTCCAGTGTAGAGATGTCTTTGGCACTGCCTTTCCTCTTCAGATTCCTGATTTTGACTTTACACCCATTTCAATGCTAGGAAATTCTGGGTAATTTTTTTTTCTTACCTGCTCGGAAGTAAATTTAAGATGTTTTCTATAAAACAAAAGAAAAAAAAGGAAAAAGGTTCCACCCAGCATAATTTTTGTTTCACAGCACTGGATATCCCCATACTATGTACTCTGCTGTAATAATAGAAATAAGACTTTTCTACTAGTCTGATCATTTCTTTCTCTTCAAGGGCCATAGTACATAACACATAAAACTCCCTGTCTATTGATGTTTAGTCCTAAAAATAAAATCCTAGAAAACAAATACTATCCCAGACTTCATACTGCATGTTTACTTGGCAAAGAAGTTAGGTCAAAGACTAAAATGACACTTTTCTCTACACTCCCACTTCAGTCTATGGGAAGTTATCTGCATACTCCCTGGGTTTGGGACAATGCCTTTATTATATTGCTTTCTTGTGATGCTGGACAGACAATTGGCCTTGTGCTCAGTCCCATTCCCTGGCCTGTAGTCTAAAGATCTGAGAGAATGTGTAGCGGTCAAACCTGAAGGCCTTGGGACTTGCTTAGCATTCGTGAAGCCTTAGGTTTGATTCCTCGGTACCACATACTCTCAGAAAAAAACGGAAGTGGAGCTATGGCTCAAGTGACAGAGTACTAGCCTTGAGCAAAAGCGTTCAAGGACAGTGCCCAGGTCTTGAGTTCAAGCCTCAGAATTGGCAACACACACACACACACACACACACACACACACACACACACACACACACACACAACTTGAAGACCAGAAGACTAGACTCACCTCTGTGAGGTCATCCTTGGTGGGGTAAAAAAGGAGTCAATTTACAAGATCAGAACAGACACAGGATTTGTATGGAACTGAGCCAGTCATGGAATTTGATGGGTGGCCTCTGCTCTCATTCCTGACAAAGAATCAGCACAGTGGAATCGTGTTAAAAAGCACTTTTCTTGAACAGTCTAGAAATTTTCAGTCAGTGGGTCATTAATTTATCAGATTTCTAATCAACCATGATAATGGGAAAGTAGTATTTGCTTAACGTCTCTTAAGGCCATCTTTGATTTCCTTGTTTCTCAAATCATAAATCAAAGGATTCACATGAGATCTACCACTGTTTAGAAAACTATTGCCAATGCCTAGAGACTTGTTCTAGCTGAGATGCATACAAAAAGTAATGGCCCAAAAGAGAGGGTGACTGTGGTCAGATAAGAATCATCTTTTTCCTAATTCTTATCAATCACATTTTACTAATAAATTATAGAGCAATTTCATGATGAGTAAATATCCTCTGATTTCCCATATTGAGACCAATTTGTTCTCAAATCTAGGTCTTCAGAAGATCTCTATAATGAATCCATGAAAGTACAGAAAATTAGGATAGCCATTGCATTTTACTTTTCATTTATCTGGGGAGAAATGACAGCTTAGTTGGTAAACAAAGATATATAAGAAATAGCACTAAAATTCCTATACATATTATAATACTATCAGACTTGATGGAGCCATCTTGAACTAGTCCAGCTGTAGTTATAACTGCTCTTCATTTTCTATTTCCTCATTATCAAAAGGAGACAATGGAAGCTAAGAAACTTCTTATGGTTAGAAGAGCAACATTCATGGGAAGAAACCATATTGAAAAGTGGGATGTGGTATTCTACAATGATCACTGGTGTAACATTAAAACCTAAAGGAGATGGTTTAGCTATTTAGAAAGAGGAAATTGTGGACTCAATAGCTGGATGGAATGCAGTACCTCAATAGAATTTAGTGTCTCAAGCGGGGCACACGTGGTTCACATCTGTAATCATAGCTACTCAAGAGGCTCAAAGCCAGCCTGAGCAGAAAACTCCTTATCTTATCTCCAATTAACCACTCAACAATTGGAAGTGGCACTGTAGCTCAAGCAGTAGAGCCCTAGCCATTAGCACAAAGAGGCTGGCCGTAGTACTGTTGGTAGGAATGTGAAAATACTTACAAATGAAAGAGAAACTAGAAAAAAGTAAAATGTGCACTATAATATGCTTTTCTGATTCACTAGGAACAAGAGATGATTACATGCAAATATTTAGATAATTATGATAAAATTATAGTAGAGAAATTTTATATGACTCGAAAAATATAAAAGCTGTTTCATATTGTTTCTTTCAATGATCTTGACTTAATTTACTTGTGCTTGTTTTCACTTCCTACTGTCCATTGAAGACTAAACCTATAACCTGGAATTGCAGGAGGAGCAACACAATTCCTCATTTTCCTTCAAATCCATGAAGCTGATTGGCTAGCCAAGCACCATTCTACAATCATACACCTTCGATGTCAGAGAGAAGGCATCAACAGCAATATACAGAACACATTAATGGCCAAACTTAACATAGTTTAAAGGTTTTTACCATGGATGGTCTCTGAAAACACAATGCTTCCAGAGTCTCATAAAAATAAAACTGACAAGCTGGGCACAGTGGATCACAGCTATAATCCTAGCTACTCAGGAGGCTGTGGTCTGAGAATCACAGTTCAAAGCCAGCCTGGGCACTAAAAACCATGAGACTTTTGTCTGCAATTAACCACCAGAAAACCAGAAGCGGTGCTGTGATTCAAGTGGTAAGGCTAAAGAGCTCAAGGACATCACCCAGGCCCAGAGTTCGAGTCCTATGACTGACAAAAAAAAAAAAAAAACACTGGCATAAAACTAATCTTGGGAATTTTGAAACAAAGGCATACTATCTGTACTACATAGAAATAGTTCTTATATACTTTTGGAGACCTGAAAAACAGTAATAATAAATTATTCATATGCTTATCCTCCCAGGGAACAGGTTGAAAGTAATTTATGAAGAGCAATTTAATATTTAAGCAATAAAAAATTATTCTCCTATTTTTATTTTCTGCCTTTCTCTCTTAATATAATAAAATGTCATATTTCCTAAATATCCTATGAACTAAATAGTTTACAGTTATTTCTTTGTAATAAGAAAGCTCAAATTAAATCTTTATGTATGAGTCACACACAAAAAAAAATGTCTGTCACTCAGCAAATATTGTGATAGTTGTTTAGTATCTAACAGCTCCAAACACCAAGGAACGCTATCATTTGAGAAGCAGTAGAAGGAAGATCAAGTACTTCAAAAGGCTCTTGGGAAAATTAGTTATTGCTCTTCATATGCGTTCAGAAAGGAAGCATAAAGAAAAAGTGATTTAATGTAAACAAGGAAATATACAATGTACACATAGTAAAGCAATATTCTCTTCTCTCTGGAAAGCTTTCCTGTCAGGCGTGTGGAACTGCTTCTTTCCTCACTGAACTTGTGTATTGTTTTTCTTCTCTAAGACTTTCTCATTGCTTCTATTTTATTTGTTTATTTATTTATTGCCAGTCCTGAGGCTTGAGCTCCTGGGCACTGTCCTTGGGCTTTCTCAAGGCTAGCGTTCTACCACTTGAGCCACAGTGCCACTTCCCACATTTTCTGTGGATGTGGTACTGAGGAATCAGACACAGGGCTTCCTGTATGCCAAGCAAGCACTCTACCACTAAGCCATGCTCCTGACCCACACTTCTATTTTTATTCTTAAGTGTGTGATCTTCCTCATTGGGTTATTCAATGATTTTGAATGTCCATTTTTTTCTTCCTTGTTAAATTGGGGTATAACAAGTACTTTGTAGGTTGTGACTTGGACAATGTAAGTTCACACATACAAAATGTTCCTGGCCCAGGGAATAAGGGTGTTTTGCAATGGTTACTTATCTTACTGTTCGTATGGCTACTAATATTACTATGAATGAAATTAGTTGGGACAGAATAGGCATGGAACATTTCCATAAAGGTGCCACAATGTGTTACCTCTTCATGATTCCTTTATACCAAAGTTCCTAGGAATGTTTATCTTACATTTTTCTTACGACAAACAGCAGTTTCCCAAGCTAAGTTTTAACTTCTTATAGATCAGAAACATTGGCGTATATCCTGGTATATGAAACCATGAAGCTCTCTCCTTCCTAATCACAAAAGCAAGCCCTGAGACAATCGATCACATCGAAATACATGTGGTTGGATTTCTCTATTATTTATGATAAAATAATTACATGCTCGATAAACTTACAAAATGGCAAGACTGAGACACTGTTTCACATTATCCCAACTCACTTAAAAAAATACGTATGAATTGATTGGCCTGTTGGTTTATTTGGTTACAATTGGATTTTGAGCTTCCAGATCACTTCTCATGCATTTTCCCGGTTTTGCACCATTCTGAGTATGTAACAATTACACATCTGAAAAAATGATAATTACTAACACTAAGAAAACAATCTCTTCCTCCATCTATTTAAGGCATCATGGATTTCTTTGTTTCTCAGGCTGTAGATCAATGGATTTAGCAGAGGGATTATAATAGTGTGTAAGATCGATGCCAACTTGTTTTCACTCAAGGAATCTCCAGAGTCAGGATGCATATAAACAGAGATGCCTGAGCCAAAGGAAAGGTGAAAGGCGCAGGTGTTGAAGGCCTTACATCTGCCTTGGGTGTACGTGACCTTTAGAATTGTCACAAGTATGTATATCATGATAACGGAGACGGCTGTGACACCAAAGGTCACGACCATCACAGAGACCATGATACAGAAGAAGAAGGTATTCGAGCAGGATAAGGCCAAGAGGGAAGGCAAGTCACAGAAGCAATGGCTTATGACATTTGGCCCACATAAATGGAATTGAAGGCACAGAGCTGGATAAAGGAGCCATCGAATCCGGTAATTCAAGATCCCAACACCATTTGCACACACAGGGTGGGAGACACAATGGCTGTGGAGAGGAGAGGATTGCAAATCGCAGCATACCGATCATACATAGGCCATGGCCGCCAGGAGACAGCACGAGAAGTACTGCACTGTGCATCCCAGAACCGAGATGAGTTTGTGCTTCTGGAAGAAGCCCAACCGTATCTTGGGGGCTGCGGTGGACACACAGCAGATATGTAGGTGATGAGAGTGGTAAGGCCCAGATTCCAGGCGACTGTCAGGAGACAGATCCCCAGACTGAGAAGAGGGCCATGGTGAGCGCTGGAAACTCAGAGAATCCCAGGAGAACGAAGGGCAGGGCCTCACTGAAGTGTTGTTTCTTCTCCCAGTCATTGCATTTGGGCCGGAAAAGAAGAAAGTAAATCTTCAAGTCAGTTTATACCACAGTTTCCAATGAAATTAGCCCCCCTCAGTCAACACAGAGGAGATAACCAAGAGGAGCCCTGAGCCTAGACAGGGAAATCACACTAGACACAAAATGTGTAATGATTTTGAAGGCCCACTTTCCTGCTTGCAAGAGGATAATTATTATTTTTTCATTATTAACCCTTTAGGCTCTCATGGGGAGGGAAGTGGCAACGCCTGGAAAGCCACTTTCAAAAGGAGCCTTTGAATTTTTATTAATGTAATTCTAATCCCGTGTACAGGTTAGTGACTAACACAGCTGTTGCTAGATTGGGATAAGGGCTCTGCTAATTGTAAACATAATGGTGACCAAAATGTTAACATCATTAATCTAAATTATTTTATACATAAAATCACAATAGTGAAACCTACAGAGTGTGGTTTATTTGAGATTAAATTAATTTAGGCATATGTGGTATGGTAATTTAGGTATGGTGTGGACACAGAAGGCATTGTAAGAAATGGCGTCATTAAGGATTTTACTAGTACAATTTTGAAGCACTCTTCTGGTTTGCAAACAGCTTTAAAAAAAACTTTAAAGGATAGTATACATACTATTTCCTGCCTATAAATGATTAATGAAAATCAGCATCAAATTGCAATTAGAGAGGTAGTTGTTCTCAATTATTTAGAAATAAATAATTTAACGATAATAGAAGTTAGAAAATATTTGTAACTTAAATGTAATAAAATATCTGTAAAATCTTGTGAAATTAATTAGGAATAGTTTCTCATGGGTATCATACATATATATAATTAAATGCATATGATTAAAGACTAAAAAGTGGCATGGGCATCATTCTTAGATTCCTCAGAAAGAATATAAACAAAATAAGTATTTAAGCAAATGAGTTTTATTAGACATAAAGAACAAAATTCATGTCATTTGCATGCGAATTGGAATTGGAAATTAGACTAGTGACATAACAGAATTCCAAAAGATGGTATAACATTTTCTTTTAAAGCAGAATCTAGATTTTGAAAAACATGCAGAAATGTAGAAAAGAAATGATTGGAGAAGAGGAAGGACACTCGTGGAAGAGGAAGGGAAGTGAGGAGAAAAGAAGAGGAGAGGAGAGGAAGAGAGGGGAGGGAGGGAGAGGAGAGAGAAGAAAGGAGAGAGGAGAGAGGAGAGGAGACCAATATGCAGAAATATCAACTTTTGATTTGAGGTTCTTTGGTCCTGTAGCTGCTCATCTTTATAGAGTATTTAAGATGAAACTTTAATTCTACTAAACATAATACATTTGTAAATTTAAGTTTTATTTTAAAATAAAGCACAGACAGAACATGGGCCACGTGTCTCTCTGATTTGGCTTACCTCACTTCACATGATTTTTTTCCTGGTTCCATCCATTCCCCTGTAAATGACATTATCTTATTTATTCCAATGGTTGTGTAAAATTCCATTGTGTATGAGCACCACATTTTTTGGTTCCGCTTATCTATCGTGGGGCATCTGGGCTGTTTCCATATGTTGGTTATGGTGCATAGTGCAGCAGTGAACACGGGTGTGTGGTTGTCCTTATCACATCCTGGCTCATGACATTAGGGTATATGCCCAAGAGTGGTATATGCATTGGGATATGGTAAATTATATAGGATTCTAGATACTCACACACAGTGAGACCAAATGAGGAGCGAAACACAAAGGCACAATGCCTAAGTGCTTCATCACATTTATATAAAATAATAATAATTCATACTGAAGCCAACCCCAAGATATGAAAACAAAAGACTTTTTTTTAGTTTTTTGATGATTCTGTCTTCTTTACCTTAGGGCTGAAGCATGCACGTGTATGTTGTCAGGAGGGTAGGGGGCGCAGAACTCAAGGGAAAAAGGGGGACGAACTATAGCAGTGCAGCTTACTGGACATGGATGAAAGTGAATTACACAACTTGTAAGAGGAGACCAGAGAGAGGGACTGAAAGAGAATGAGAGAACAGAAGACATTGTACAAAATGAAATGTACCTATTACCTGATTCATGTAAATATAATCCCTCTGTATATCTCCTCTATAATAGCAAAGTAACTATTTTAAAAACAAGCAAATAAAGCACAAAGCCAGGCACTGGTGTAAGCTACTCGAGAGGCTGAGATCTGAGGATCGTGGTTCAAAGCCAGCCCAAGCAGGGAAGTCCACGAGACTCTTATCTCTAATAAACAGCTTAGAAGAAGTCAAAAGTGATAGAACATTAGCCTTGAGCAAAAAGAAGCTCAGGGACAGTGCCCAGGCCCTGAGTTCAAGCCCCAGGACCAGCACACATACACATACACACACACACACACACACACACACGCATGTGAACATACACACATGCACACACCCTAAAATAAAAATAAATAAATAAAAGTACAAATTATTAGGAAATAAAACTTACTAAACCTGACTCAAGTAGGTATATGAATTTACATTCTTGTTGAAATTATATGACATTCTCCATGAAATATTGAAATATTAAGGGCGTTATCCTAAAAGAATCAAACAAGGAAATAAAACTCATCATCACATGTTTCATTGATCTTTAACATCTCTACCCAGAGAGATGAGAAGAAAAAAACAAATTTGAAAATTCTATCTGTACAATAAAATTATTGTTAAAATCAATAATAATTTGTATATAAATCACATCAAATACAGAGGTAGCCAATAAAATGTAAAAATCTTAAGTGTGAAGTTGACAAATTTGGTCACTTATTTTCACATGGCCATAATCTAAATATAGAACATTTCCATTGTGCACAAACATGCATCAATCTCTATTAGATTATCTTCTTTAAATTTTCAAAGTAAGTAGTTTGAGACAATTTACCTTCTTTGTGTCTGGCTTCTTTCATAATGTATTTGAGATTCATCCACATAGCTGTGTTAATCAGTATTTCATGCCTGTATTTTATCACTGCTTCTCTTTTTCAACCTCATATACCTGTTGACGGACATTTTGAACTATGGTAGGTGATTCTTCTATGAACATTTGTTTCCAAGTTGCACAGCAGATATGTGATTTTATTTTTCTATGGTAAATAATTTGGAACTGAATCATGGAGGGGTTTTTTTTGTTTGTTTCAAAAATGTTTTTCACTGGTTATACCATTTTAGATACCATCACTGAGATAAAAATTCATATATCCAACAATTTAATGTTTGTATATTACCATCAAAATGATGATGATAAAAGTGGTAAGGAAGAAATTATAATTTCATTGCTTCAAAAAGAACACTTGTAGCAAACTCCAAAAGATTTCACAATAATTAAGAAGTAACCTTTATATATTCATGGTCTAATGGTGTATGTCAAAAATCCAAATGAATCTATCAGCTAATACTCAAATTAATGAGAGATTATAAAGATCAACACATATAAAATAATGTTTAAAATCAGCTTAATGCCTAAATTCAAGTAAAAAAATTGGAAAATTTCACAAACAGAAATAAATTGGATGAGATCCAGAACTACATTTGTTCAAAGAGATCCATAACTGGGCAAAATCAAACAATTTCAAAGAATGGCATTATTTTGCCTAGGGACTCTAGTTCAGATTAAGCAAATGTTTTAATGAATAAAAATGGGAAATTAAATTAATTACTTAGAAATAGAAGACTATGAGAACAGTGCCACCATCCACCAACTTTATAACTCTTGGCAACTTCCTTCATTTGGTGAGGACTTACTTAAAGGTGGTATGTAAAGAATGCAAAGTTAAAAAAGTTGTTATAGTAATAGCAATCAAAAACAATGTAGCCTATAGATAAATCGCAAACCAAAAATCCCTTTCATGGGCAAAAAAAAAAACCTAAGATGGATATATTAAATTTCATGATCCAGACAGTAAATAGACATTGGGCCTGGATTCCTGAGGTGTTTGGGTTAAAGGCATAAAACACCAATCATACAGGAAGAAGGAAAAGAAAGAATTCTGAGAATGAAATCCAAGAGCGCCGCTACTCTGATTTCACTCATCTACATATTCTGGCAGTGGCTAGCTCCTGTTAGAAGCTAGCACTTTGGTGAGATCTTAGAAACACTGTGGTCACAGTATCTTCTCTTGGGTAGTGTTCTAATCCCAAGATGTACGTAAAGCGCATTCAGAAATTGAAAGGCACGGACATGATATGAGTGTGCGGCCTCTCGTGGGCTCTCTTCAGTCGGCCATGACTCTTCCTGGCCATTTCTGTAGGAGAACTGATTCTAACCAAAGATTCTCTTCAATATTTCCTCAGGGCCAAGTATGGAGCGAAAAGAAGCAATTAGCAAACAACATCAATTCGCACTTAATTTTTCTCAAGAGTGAAAGATGAAGGAAACAAATGGATAAATGCTCCCATCTGGTTCCATCTCTCCACACTTTCATGGCCCTCTTATGACCTAATGGGATCCAATGCCAATTATACTTTCTATTCTTAGCATCACAAAATCTGGGGTGGGGCTGGAGAGAAATGCTCAAAGCATGATGACCACAGTACTTCTTCAACTTGCACAACTTGAAACATGCAAAGCAAAGCTATTCATAATTAAATCTAGACAAGCATAAACTAGGATCATTTGGAGTAATACCGGTAACACAGTTGCCCAACATTTTACATCTCTATCAAAACTGTCATTTACTATGTCTTTCATAATAATATGACTGGACTCTGAGTAGACTGAGAGTAGGCTGAATTCTGACTTCTCCCCTAACAAGCTAGGTGACTTTAATCACTTTATCTAATCTGATGGTCCCCATTTCTTAATCAGTAAAATGGAAATGGTAAAGACCAATCACCTAAAAGGGTGGTTTAATGAACCAATATTTATAACAATGCCTAGCAGTGCTTCATAAACATCAACAACTTTGTTCGTGCTAAAATACTGTTTTGCTTCTCTATTATATTTGATCTGTACTTTTATTCATGTGGTCATTCTATCTGTCAATAGGGTAAAGTGTGAGATTTCAACACTTGCATCATGGTTTGGGTGGATCTAGACTATCCCTCAAGACTGTGTGCTGAACATTTGGTCTCCAATAGAGCTGTGTTCAGAGGTAGAACAATCTGAGAAGTGACTGGTCAGGAAGTCTTGGATCTGACACATAGTTGAATGACTATTGGAAGTTGGAAATTGTAGGATGTAATAAGGACTTGCTGGAATGAGAAGGTGCCTGGAATCACGACTTAGAAGGGTGATAACTTGTTCCCAGCACCTTCCTTCTGTCATCTGCTGCTTCCTGGCTGCCATGAGGTGAGCATCTCTGTAATCCACACTACAGGCCCAGAAACAATGGAGCCAAGTGGTATGGACTAAAACATCTGCAGCCATGAGCCAGAAACAGTCTTTCGTCCGTTACCTTCATCATAGCAATGATGGGCATTGACTAACAAAGCATGTATGTAATAGATGCCAAAGGAAATCAGGGTAATTAGCATTTCCTTCCCCTTCCTTGTCATTTCTTCATAGTGGGTTACTATGGACTACAGTCACTTGACTTGGAGCACCCAAATTCATTCCTTTTTAACTATTTTGGTACCCATTGTCAAAAATTCCCGCCACACATACTCTAAGGACAAATCGCTATACTACTTTAATATCAAGCAAGCTTCCACATATGACAGAACACAGGCAAGTTTTCTCTCCATCTTTGTGGATCTGTTTTACTCCACTGCCATATGACCCATTTTGATTTCAAATACAAAATTTCATTTTTGTTAATGAACATTAGTTACATGTACATTCAATAGGAGTCAATGAGATATTTTCACACACGCATAAAGGCTACCTTAATCCAAATATCCAAAGTCTCTTATTTAACCCCCTTACAGGTTTTCCAGACTGTATTAATCTCCAATGTGACATTTTTTAGCTTCCACAGATGAGAAAGAACTCATACTTTCTGTCTTCCTGTGCATGGCTTATTTCACTTTATATGATGTCCTTTGCTCCATATTTGTTTCTTACAAAGACATGATTTAATTTTCCTTTATGGTTGAATAACACCTCCTCATGGGTGTATACAATATTTTCTTGATGCATTCAGTTTTGACAGGCACTTAGACTAATCCTATATATTGTCAACTGTGAACAATGCTCTTAGTTTGAAATGTGCTTTATAACTATCTTCTCTCAGCCTTCTCTAAATTATTTACAGTGCAGAAATGGTTTCGTTTGTGGTAATCCCCTTTGTCAATTTTTGGGGTTTTTGTCCTGTTCTTTGAGAGTTCTATCCAGAAAATCATTGCCTGAGCAATATCACAAATTGTTTCTCCCACATTTTAATCTAATTGTGCCCTGTCTTCCATTAAAGTTTTTTATACATTGATGTTTGACAGGTAGAAATCACGATTCAGTCTTCTCTATATGAATATTCTGTTTTTACCACATCATTTGTTGAAGAGGTTGTGTTTCTTCTATGTATGTTTGGGTGAAAATGGATAGGTTGATTGCTGGATTCTCCATTCTGTCCCATTGGTGTATATGCTTGTTTTTAAGTCAGTATGCCCCTATGATTCTACAGTGTGTATTGAAATTAGGTGCTGTGCTTCCTCCAGCTTTTATCTTTTTATGAAATACTGCTTTCTTCTTCTACATGAATGCTAGGATTATTATTTTCTACTTCTATGATGATACTCATTGGAGTTTTATATGATTTGCACTAAATCTGCACATTAATCCTCCTAATTCATGATCACAAAATATTTTCCATTTATTTGTCATTTTTAAATGCGTTTATTCATGTTTACAAGTTTCCAGTGTATGTATCTTTCATAGTTTCTGTTAAATGTACTTAATTTGAGGGGGAGGGGCCAAGAGTTTAGCCTAGCAATAGAGTGCTTGCCTAGCATGCATGAAGCCTGGGTTCAATTACCACATACACAGAAAGAGCCAGAAATGGTGCTATGGCTCAAGTGCTAGACCTCTAGCCTTCAGAAAGCTCAAGGACAGTGCCCAGGCCCTGAGTTCAAATCCCAAGGCTGCCAAAAAATTATCTTTTTGAAATACAGTTTATTATATATTCAAGGCTAGTTTTGAACTCCAAATTCTTCTTCCTGAACCTCCCAAGGGCTGGAGTTACAGCCATTCACTACCACTCCTGGCTCTACATTTATGTTTGTTTGGGGTTTTTTTTTTGGCAGTCCTGGGCTTGAGCTCAGGGTCTGAGCACTGTCCTTGGACTTTCTCAATGCTAGACCTCTACCACTTGAGCCTCAGCACCACTTCTGGCTTTTTTCTATGTATGTGGTCTATGTGTGTGGTACCAAGGAATCGAACCCGGGTCTTGGTGCATGCTACACAAGCACTCTACCACTAGGCTAAACTCTGGCCCATCTACTATTATAGATGAAAATGTTTTCTCAATTACCTTTTCGGGTTTTTCACTGATAATGTTTAGAAATGCTACTAATATGTATATGCTGACACTGTAAGCTTTAACTATTCTAAATTTATTTGGGGAAATGACTTTGGAATTTTTCAATATATAAGACCATATCTTCAGCAAATAGAACATTTTCTTTGCTGTTTGTTTGTCTTTCCTTTTTTTATCTAAGAAATTTCTCTGGATGGAATCCATCTGTCTCTCTCTCTCTCTCTCTCTCTCTCTCTCTCTCTCTCTCTCTCTCTCTCTCTCTCTCTCTCTCTCTTCCTCCCTCCCTCCTTCTCTCTCTCTCTCTATCTCTCTCTCTCTCCCCCCCCATTCACCACCAGTACAGACACAATGTACAGTATATGAGTGTGTGTGTGTGTGTGTGTTAAGACAAAAAAATCTAGACCTCATGAAGGCAAGTAAGCCTACACTATGCTTTAGAGTCATCTAAATACGGAAGCAGTGTTATTTCACTTTATCACGTAGAGAGTGGGCATGGAATGTGCTGGTGGGCCTGGAAAACTCATGGCCTCACTTGGCTGATGTTTAGAGTGAGAGTCCATAGTCCCAGAACAACAACAAAAAGCAGAAGCCATGCGTTATTTTTGGAGAGCTTATAATACTGACGTGAGGCAGAGCACCATGGCTCACACCTATAATCCTAGCTACTCCGGAGGCAGAGCTGAGGACATCCATCTTGGTTTAGGCTCTGACAAGGCAGAGAACACAATAACTGCAACTGAAGCAAAAGAGTACCATGCCAGCTTGGCCCTGGGCATGGATATCAGGTAGTGGTCCCTGGGGGGCAGCAACATCAGGTAGTGTCATGCTGGGCACAGGTACAGCCTTGGTGCAACAGGGTAACGTAGTACAAGATCAACTCGTACACCTGGAAACAGGTACTAGCGCAGTGATTGCTCCACTTGTCACACACATAGGTGCCTTACAAGCTGGGCTTTGAATGGCTTGGTCAGATTCAGAGTGGGAGAGGGAGAGGGAGGGGGAGGGGGGGGAGGGGGAGGGGAGGGAGAGAGAGAGAGAGAGAGAGAGAGAGAGAGAGAGAGAGAGAGAGAGAGAGAGAGAGAGAGAGAGAGACTCAATGGACTAGATGGAAGCTAGCACAGTTTAGCCAAGGTTCTTTTCTCCTGAGGAATGTGTCACTGTGTCACCTCAGTCCCTTGGGATGTGGCTATCTCTAGATTTAGATCCCCCCAGAGGCCTGGTCCAGGGACTATTGGGTCCTGTGGGCCCCAAGTAGGGAATCACTGGAGATCTAAGCTTGTAGAGCTCAGATTCAGTGACACTAGAGACTAAGCATCTTCCATTTCCCCACATCTAATTGGCTTTTCATCTTGCACTTCAACTCTCAGAAGCACATTTATGATCGTCTCTAGTGTGATCTCCCCTTCTGCTGGAGCAAACAGTCAAGTTCATAACCAACCGCACAAATCTAAGAGTGGATCTACTTGGAAACTTCTAGAAAAGAACATTTAACCTTTAACAAGGACTCTGTCTTCCTATGGAATCCATATAAAGGTCAGATTGTAAGATTTTATACTAGTGGACTCTGTGCTATGTCAAGACCTACGTGATTTTTTTACACTATGATGTGTATGGAACAAGGATTAGAAATACTGGCTTCTTGTTCTTCACTTCTCTATCCCCTCTTTATTCTTATACTCTGCACCTAGGGCTATTTCCCCTCTTCTTACTCAAATTCTCTAGCATTGAGTTTAAAAAAAAACTTTGTTTGAATTTATAAGCATCAATTGTTTATGCAACAGATTTCATTTTGACATGGAAATATATGCATGAAATATACCTTAACCTCATGTCTTTGTCACTCTCCCTCTGGTAAAATAATCTTAAGCATAAAGATTCAGGTACTTCTATAGAGCAGGGATCAATGTTGAAATTGGTGTAATAGAAACACCAAAATTCACATGAGTCAATGCCTAGGAATATTAACAGATTTTAAGAGCCAGTAATTGTCAACTGAATCCTAAATTATAACATATAGCATTTCAGGAGAATTACTTAAGATCAAACCAGGATTATCTTTTTCTCTCTGTTGTCTTCATCAATGGAAAATTTCAATTTAAGTTCTTATTCTTTAGATTCTGCTTTTGAAATAATAATTTTTTTCATTTGAATACACAATTTGATTCATAACCTATGCATAGAAAGAAACAGTAAGAGGGTATTAGAATTAAGCTATTATGTTTGAAAATGTAATAATTGCCCTCTGCTATTTTCAAGAAACAAGATAGTGACAATCAAGACAATCCTTAGGGTAAAAACGTGAGCCATTCTCATATCCTTTGGGAATGTTTTGTATGAAAGCTCACCTAAGGGAACTAATTCCATTCATTTTTATTTTATTTTTTTTATTTTTACCAGTCCTGGGACTTGAACTCAGGGCCTGAGTGCTGTCCTTGGTTTTTCTCAAGTCTAGAGCCCTGCCACTTGAGCCACAGCACCATTTCAGGCTTTTTCTATGTATGTAGTACTGAGGAATCGAACCTGGGTCTTCATGCATGCTAGGCAAGCACTAGACCAAACTCCTGGCCCTCCATTCATTTTTATTGGTTAAATTTTTTTTCTGCACACCACACTATTATCAGAATGATAAAATATGTTATTATGGTCCAGGCAACTTGGAAGATGTTATGTTAAATATATTTGCAAGGTGCATTAAAAAATTATTGTACACTGTGGGGTTGGGAGTTTGGCCTAGTGGTAGAATGTTGCCTAGCATGCATGAAGACCCAGATTCAATTCCTCAGTACCACATACATAGAAAAAGCCAGAATGGTGCTGTGGCTCAAGTGGTAGAGCTCTAGCCTTGGGAAAGCCCAAGGACAGTGCTCAGGCTCTGAGTTCAAACCCCAGTACTGGCAAAAATAATTATTGTACTTTGCACATATGATTTCTATTAAAAGCAAAAGAATAATTCTTAGGAGAGAATCACAAAGGCTCAACAGCAATGTGGATATGACCTTATAAAATGATGCTTATCGAAATGAACTGCAGTGTAAGCAAGAGGGGTTTTATTTCATTGTTCTGCTTGGATTTCCCCCCTGCCACACACACACACACACACACACACACACACACACACTTTAGTTTATTCCCTGTTGTCTCTGTTTGTTATTTCTGTACCCTTGATCTTGTTTATCTGATTTGGGGAAGGGAAAGGGAATCACAGAAAATGCAGGACAAAGGATGAATTAATGCAACCCTGACATTCACTAGCACTATGCTGGAAGTGAACTTTACAACTTGTGGAGGGGGGGAAGGAGAATCCAGAGAAGAAAGGGAGAGTAAAGGAGGGAGGGGTAACACTGTTCAAAAAGAAATGCACTCATTATCTTATTTATGTAATTCTCACCCCTCTGCACATCTCCTATACAATAAAATTCTTAAAGAAAATAAATACTAGAGATCTACTATAAAATCCAGTATGGAATACTACTTCCAAATTTTGGGGGGGAAAATGTCACATTTATTTCCATGACAACTAAGTAACAGTTATAGGTAAGTTGTCAGAAGTCTTTTCCTAAGCTTTATGGCGTTTTGTTGTTGTTGTTGTTGTTGTTGTTGTTGTTGTTTTGCTTAGCACAACAATTATTCTAATCAGAACAGTACTCCTAAGTGTTACAGATTCTCATAGCACATGAGTCTTTATTGTTTAAAAACAAACCACCCTAAACTAAATGACTCTATCTTTGGCTGATATCATCAGAATATTGAAATGGAAAAGGATTGACAGTTATCTAGAAATGCTAAAGCAACAAAATAATTAAAGGTGATTAACTTTATTTTTTATTTGAATGACTGTTCATGAGAAGCCTTTTCTCATGCTCATGTTCACAATCTTAATTCTCTTGAGATTTTATAAATTATTATTTCACAAATTACTACCTAAACACCTGAAACAAGCCCGGATGAAACAATGGAAGGCTTTCATCTTTCTACACAACCACATTGAAGGATTTCTCTTGCTCCAGGACTCATTGGGAGAAAACATAGATATTAAGTCATTGTTGATGCAATTTCACCTGAACAAGTAATGTATTCTCTTGTCTCCTTTCTCCCACTAGGCTCACCAAGGCAATGACTAGAAATCTCACACACATCCCCCAATTCCTCCTCCTGGGATTCTCAGATTTTCCCAGGATCCTAGCCCTGCTCTTCGTGATATTCCTGCTCATCTACATCTCAACTCTCGCCTGGAACCTGTCCCTCATTGTTCTAATACGGATGGATCCCCACCTGCACACACCCATGTACTTCTTCCTCAGTAACCTGTCCTTCATAGACCTCTGCTATGTCACCTCCACAGTCCCCAGGATGCTCTCCAACTTCTTCCTACAACATCAGACCATCAGCTTTGTGGGCTGCATTGTTCAGAACTTCTTCTTTTCAACCTTGGGCCTGAGTGAATCTTGTCTCATGACAGCCATGGCTTATGACCGGTATGCTGCCATTTGTAAACCACTGCTCTATTCATCTCTCATGTCACCCACCCTCTGTGTTCACATGGTGTTGGGATCCTACATGGCTGGACTCACTGCTTCCTTATTCCAGTTGTATACTTTGCTTCAGCTCCACTTCTGTGGGCCAAATGTCATCAGGCACTTCTTCTGTGACATGCCCCAACTCTTACAGCTATCCTGCACTGACACCTTCTTTGTACAAGTACTGACTGCTGTACTAACAATGATGTTTGGGATAGGAAATGTCTCAGTTATCATCATATCCTATGTCTACATCGTTGTGACCATCATGAGGATCACTTCCGCCAAAGGCAGGTCCAAGGCCTTCAACACCTGTGCTTCCCACCTGACAGCTGTTTCCCTCTTCTACACCTCCAGTATCTTTGTCTACCTGAGTTCCAGCTCTGGTGCTTCCTCCAGCTTTGACAGATTTGGGTCTGTATTTTACACTGTGGTGATTCCCATGTTGAATCCCTTGATTTACAGTCTGAGGAACAAGGAGATGAAAGATGCCATGAGGAGGTTGCAGAAGAAGACTTGCTACTTCAGCCACCGATGGTGAGATTTCTGCTAGATTGATTACTATCATAATCATCTGAACACGCAATAATACACACATGACAAATACACTACAAAATCCCTATTGACTTAAGAAAAGGCTCAGTAGGATAAAGACTATATGATAATATCGACCATGATGATATCATAATATTGGTGTCATGAAAAATTCTTTTCGTAGCTTCATTTCTCATTGTTATAGCAATGGGCATTTGTAAAACAGCAGTTTAGAAACTTGTTCTTTCCTTTCACAGCTGAAACGGAAGACTACTTGATCTTAGTCATCAATCACTATAAAATTTAAAAGAGTTTACCCGGATTCAGAAAACTTGCCTCTGAAATGTTTTGATGCATCACACCCAAGACCTTGTGATGACCATGGCTAATTCTGAGTAGGTGGAATGGCATACAGAGAGAACTTATTGTTTTAATGACTATGTCTTCTTTTTTGATTTGAGCTATTTAGTTTTGAATAACATGTAGTTTTAAATTAATAAAGTATCTTTTCTTTTGACCTAGATTTGAGTTCTTGCCACAATTGAATCACAGCTGTTCTGTTGCTGCTTCAAACACGTTTTGGAATCATATTAATTTGAGTGCCCAATACTCTTGGCACATAACAATTTGAACATATATTCAGAGTCTTAAGTACTGATTCTTCACTTTAATCTAATCACAACTTACTGAAAGAAGTAATAAAACAATAACTAAGTATTTTATAGCTATTCTCATAAGTATAATTTAACTTTAATAGCTAGAGATATACAAAGAAATTTCATGATGGCTTTCATTATCTTGAGTTTGGGTATTTGAAAGGAATAAAATAAGATTCCCTACAAATTAAGAGATGGTTAGTTCCAATAAATGTATTGATTATGTTGAATCACTAATAGTCTTTAATGGATTTTCATCTCAGTGTATGACCTATTTGACTAGTATTACTCATATGATATGAATGAATATATGTTTTAAATGAATTTTGAAAGACATTTACTAAATAATCTTATTGTGGGAAACTAATATTTCCCAATAAGTTTAAGGACATGTGTTTTTGTCTTCCAAAGCCATGAGAACTCATGTGTACATGCAACTAAATTCATGCACAATATAAAAATTTAAATGCTTTTTCCTCAAACTAAGAAAAATAGCGAAGGGTCCCTAACATCACTATTTCTATTCAAAACAGAAAGGAAATATCTATTCATATACATAACAAAGTTAAACATTCTCTGTACACTCATGTGAGCTTCCATACTAAAAGTCTTAATTATTGCACCAAACATAGACTTAGTAAATGAACTCTGCAAAGTTTCAGATTACAAAACTCAGCCTGGTGCAGTGGCTCACGCCTGTAATCCTAGCTACTCAGGAGGCTGAGATCTGAGGAAAATTGTTCAAAGCCATCCTGGGCACTAAAAAGTCCACGAGACTCTTATCTCCAATTAATCTGCAGAAAATGGGAAGTGGCACTGTGGCTGAAGGAGTAGGGTGGTAGCCTTGAACTGAAGAGGAAATGAAAAGACTTGGAAAAAAAATCCTATTAAGCAAAAGTAAGCCAGACCCAGAGAATCATAGGTTGCTTGGTTTTCTTATTTGTGGTAGCTAAAATGTGGTTTTAATCCATATGTAAACACAATGAAAATGCTTCTTGTGCAATCACAAATGCACAAAGAAGTTTTTAATGTTTGAAGCTTTTAATGTTTGATGTACATAGAACCCCTGCCCATAGACCACTTAAATAGTCCATCTGCATAGTAGGACCAACTCTAACTAGTTTATAAGAGCACAAGGTCTAATCTTTGAAAAGAGCACAAAATTAGACCTCAAGTCCTGAGGCTAGAAAAATGTTTGGCCACTAAGACAACACAGTTTAGCAGTGAGAAACCGCAACTCAACCCTGCCATTCTAAATTGCGAATACTGCTGAGCACTGGTGGCTCACTACTCTAACCCTAACTACTCAGGAGGCTGAGATCTGAGGGTTGAGATTCAAAGCTAGCCCCGGCAGAAAAGTCCATGAGCCTCTTATCTCCAATCAACTAGCAAAAGGCTGGAAGTGAAGCTGTGGCTTAAGCAATAGAGTACAAGCGTTAGGAACAAAAAGAGCAAGGACAGCTCCAGGCCTTGAGCTGAAGCTCAGCTCCAGGACTAGCCCACCCTCAAAAAAAAGAGGGAGGAAGAGGGGGAAATAGAGAGAGAGTAGGAAGAGAGAGAGAGGGAGGGAGGGAGGGAGGGAGGGAGGGAGGGAGGGAAGAAATTTCAATCAAGGAAATACAGATGCTTAAACCTGACAATCAATTATCTGGCCTGAGATATGTAAACCCCAAAGCATAGACAATAGGAAACATGAAGAAGATAATGTGATTGTTCCAAAAGCGAACAATAGCACAATAATAAACTCTGAGAATAGCAATGTGTTTAAAATTCCAAACCAAGAATGATTGCAAAAACAATGACTGAAGTTAAAATTGGCAGGTATACAAGCCTGAGTGAATCTCCAAAATATATAAATAAACTGAACGAAAAAAGATAGATATATGTGTATACATATATATATATATATATATATGTGCAATTTGACAAACACAGAAATACAGACAAGAACCACAAAATGCTTTTGACAACATCCAGCATCCATTATGATAAAAATCTCAGAAGAAGCTAGTAGGAGAAGTGTCTTAGAATAATAAAGGCTATTTATGACAGAACAATATTCAATAGTAAATTGAGGGTAAAACAAAACAAAAACTGTAGCCAAGAGCTGATGGCTCACATCAAAAAAGTCCATAAAACTCTTTTGTCCAGTCACCCCAAAATTAGCCACAAGTGGAGCTGTGGTTCAAGTGGTAGAACCGTAGCCTTGAGCACAGAAGCTCAAGGGCAGTACCCGGACCCTGAGTTCAAGCCCCAGGACCAGTACACAAACACACACACACACACACACACACACACACAAGCATTCATGCAGGAGCATACACATGCATGCACAAAGAGAAAAAAAAAACACTGTAACCAATTCCTCTAAAATCAAGAAAAGGAAAAGGATGACCACTGTTGCCAGATTTATTCATTATAGTATTGCAAATAATAACCAGAGCAATAAAATAAGAGAAAGACATAAAAGTAATCCAAATAGGAAAAGATGAAGTCAAGCTATCCTTATTTGAAGGTAATATCATTCTATATTTTAAAAGACCCTGAAGATTCCAGTAAAATCTCCTAAAATGGATGAATACCTTTGACAAAGTAGCTGAATATAAAATAAATACAAAATAAGTCCATAGCTTTTCCCTATGCCAATGAACAGCTAGAGAAGGAACTCAAGGAAACAACTCCATTCGCAATGGCCTGAAAAAAAATTCTACACGGATATGGCAAGTCAAAGAGTGAGCTACTCAGCAGCGATACTCACTAGACACTGAATTGAAAACTAACTGCACAACTTGTGGGGGAGGAGATCAGGAGGAAAAAAATGTCAGAAAATGAGGGAGGGGTGGCATTGTTCAAAGAAAAATGTACTCATCACCTGACTCACGTAACTGTAACCCTTTGTACATCACCTTTACAATATTTGTTTAATTCTCGGTATAACTGTAATCAAGGAAGTGAAGAACTTATTTCTATAATGAAAGCTACAAAACTTTGAGGAAGCAAATTACTATTAAAAATTAACATGATCTGATAAAGAATGGATTTATGGGAAGCAATAGCCTTGAAAATGAAGCAGAACAGTTAAGAAATATTAACAATAGATCCCCCCTGATATGGAAGGCAGAGCAAGAAATGCAATAAACTTCTCCAGCTATTTTCTTTCTAATGGGTTTAGATGAATAAGCACTTGCTTGGTTGTTAGAAAACATAACAGCTACATATGGAAGAAAAGATGCTGGTCCCTGTGTGAGAATTCTTTTCATTTCCATCCAGTCTGAACTCCTACTTCTCTGCCTTCCCTTCATTGTCTCTGATGTGAAAAAGAGAAAATAAGTTCCTAAAACATTGCTTCACTATCCCAAACCCTCATTTTGTTCTCCCTTTAACACTACCGTTCCATGAGTTCACGTCATGTTCCCTTGTCAGAGAGTTCTTAACTTTTTGAACCACGGATAGTTTGCAGTCTATTGAGAATTCGATATAATTCCACACAATGGTGACAAACAATTGCTGGATGGAAAAGTCCATAATGGAAAATCTTTTTTAAATTCCTTGACTTAAAGAAGACCAAGAATGGTGACCTTGGAAAATTAAATTCATAACTATCTCTGATTTGAGAAATGAAAACTACAACCCCACCAAGACCTTTCTGCTTTGTCTTAATCTAAGTCATCAGGAGCATTCATTCCTAAGGTCATAGGTCATTCCTAAGGTCATAGGTCTTTCCTAATGTCCAAAGGTCAGCATCCAAGCTGACTTTGCTTTGCGCTAAGTGACTGCTCCTTGTGAATTAGTTTATATCACTCTAGGCTTCATGAGAACAGAGCTGTTGATTTGAGCATGCCTTTCCGTGACTATGGATTACTTCAAGGTATTTGAAAAGTTGTCTAGTCTATCATCTAATTTCATATGTGAGAGCCACCAGGCTATTCAAACTTTGAGTCTATAAACTTTGAGTGGCTTTGCTGAGTCCCCTCTGAACTGTTTTGCTATACAGGGAAATGAGCGCATTTTACCAACCTCTTCCATATATATTATCTTTAGTTTGCAAAACCTGACAGGAAAATGTGACATGAAGAAGCTAAAGAGATGCCAATAAATGATGCTTCTGATAGCTACAGAGGTTAATTTATGCAAGGACATGAAGAGGAGGCACAGCCCTAAGTCCAAACCCAAATTTTATTCTATAAACCCACAGTCTAATCAAGATAAGTTGTGACCGTTGTAGCAATTTGTGTTCCCCTTAATGCCTTGGTTTCCTCATTTATCCATAAGAATTATAAAATGTCTACCTTATAGGACTACAGATCATTCCTATCAAGTACTTAAGGAAACATAGAAATGGACATGTTTGTATGTGTGTATATGAGCGGATGTATGTATTGTGTATGATGAAAGTTTGTAAACAGGGTAACATGTACATATGTGATTTAATGTTCTGAAACTAATTGGTCCATCTTGGTAAGATCCCTTTATATGTCTGACTTGGAAACTAAGAATTTAGGAATACATTCCAATACCCTTATACCAGCCCCAAACTTTTCAAGGTCAGTAAAGAAATTACAGTCCTTTTCTTCTTTAGGTTATTCACATGCTCTTCTTCTGTCTTTTTAATATGGACTCCTAGTGAGGTAAATTTGCCCCTTAGAACCGCCTTTGCTGTGTCCCCTAAGTTCCTTTTTGATGTATCATGCTTATCATTACAATCAAGAAAGTTTTGAATTTCCTCTTTGATTTGTTCTGTAACCCAGGAGTTATTCAGAAGTGTGTTGTTCAGCTTCCAAATGATTTTTTTTTACCATTTATAATGTTGTTTAGAACTAGTCTGATTCCACTGATCGGATAGAATGCAGGGGATTATATCAGTCCTCTTGTATCTGCTCAAGTTTTGTGTGTGAACTATTGTATGATCTATTTTGGAGTGTGTTCCAGGTGCTGCTGAGAAAAATGTATACTGTTTTGCCATTGGGTGGGAGACTCTGTGTATATCTGTTAAGCCCAGCTGGGCTATGATGTCATTTAACTCAGAGGTATCTTTGCTTAACTTTTGCTGAGCTGATCTGTCTTTCGGTGAGAGTGGCGTATTAAAGTCTCCCACTGTGCCTGTGTTTGGGTCTATCTTGTTCTGTAACTAAGAGAGTTTGCTTGATGAACTTGGGTGATCCTGTGTTAGCGGAGTAAATGTTTGTAACTGTAATATTCTGGTTATGAATGGACTCCTTTACTAATATGTAGTGGCCATCTTCATCTTTCTGTACTGATTTTACTGAGATCATAGTTAGGGACGTACAGAACTGTTCCACATGGCAAAACAAAGCATGAAATCAGCAGGGGAAAGCTCCATGACAACTTCAACACCAGAGACTAAGAATCTGCTTGGGTGTGGTTTTTTTATTTCAGTCCCTCTAATTGGCTTTTTTTTTTCTTTCACCTCTGCCTCCTGAAGGCTATTTAAGAGTACCACTAACATGGCCAGCTCTCCTGATGTAAGGGGACAGCCATGTTTGTAGCCGACAGCACAAAACGCAAGCGTGGATGTACTTAGATATTTCCTCTAGAAAAGACAGGCATTTTCTGTCTTTAACACAGACTCTGTCTTCTTACAGGATCTGTGCAAAGGTCAGAAAGAAAACTTACAATAATAGAACGTGTGCCATCTCAAGATCTGAGTGATTTTTATAATAGGCTGTATAGAGAACAGGAATTATGAAAGTTAGTGTCTCATCCTTCATATCCTTTCATATCATATCCTGTTCCGATGGTTCTTAGTTTTTTTTTTTCCTCCTTGCTCAAATTCTCTGACATGCATTGAGGTGAATCTTTTTCGAACTGTATTTTTACTACCTTTAAGTAGTTGTACAAGGGAGTAGAGTAGCATATGGTACATTTGTATACATATGCATATTCATCCCCTCTCCTTCCTCCTTCTCCTGATCTCACAGTTCTCTTCTCTCCCAACACTCAAGGAGCTGACTGGCACTTTAGCATCATTTCTCACATTTTCTCTTCTACAGAGGTAAGTGGTCAAGTGAATGATACATTATGCCATCTATTGAGCTCTTACCATTTTGTATTTTTGTTTCACCTAATTGTTGTCATGACATGTCTATTTATACATGAGGCCACGGAGACAGGTTGTCTATTTTAATTTCTCTCCTCCTGCCTCTTCCTCCATGCTAATATCTCTGAGTGTTTCACTCTCTCTTCCTCTTTCTCTTTCCCTCCTCCCCTTTTCCTCTCCTTCTCCCTTTCTCTCTCCCTTTTTCTCCCTTCCCCTACCTTTCCACACTACAAGCTGTCAAGGATTCATACACCTTAATAACCACCTATTTTAAATGTAAATGCTATTGGAAAAGAGGGAGTGTAGTTGAGTATAAAGACAAAAAAAGAAACTTAAAGCACCCATTACTTTTAGACTTGGCATTGTAAGTGGTTCTTGCAGTGCAAGAAATGTGCCTGTAAGAGATGGAGAATAAGGAATTTACACAGGAGAATACACATAAATCAGATCACATAAACAACAATTTCCTCCAGAAAATAGAAAATGTTAGAACAATCATAAGGTCCTTAATATCTTAGAGGCATTCATACATTTTCATTTTTATATTGTGTGACTATTTTCTAAATTCACAATTAAAGTGTATTGAAATTTTAGTTCTTGTGATTTCTAAGCTTATAATTACAAGTTTACTCTGTATTTACAAGTAAATTATTCTGTGATAAGTAGGTTTAAAAACTGTCTAATCATAAATTTGTGTAATTGTATGCAGAAGCATCCTCAAATTGTATAAACACACATTTCTCTATAGATATGGACAGATACATAGATGTATCTGTGATACAACTAACTAACACTATGACATATTAAACTCGTACCAATACTTGCATTGAATTTGAAACATCTTTTGAGGAATTATTAAAATTGCAATCATAAAGAATTAGTAGTGTTGCTAATGCTTTCATTACCTCAAAGCTCATTATTTCTAATTGTCTTTTTTTTAAAGGCTGTTATGGATTCTTTCATCTCACTGAAGGACAGTTTTGCACAGAACATACCCAATAGATGTTAGATGTGATGATTCTATTTGTATGTCTGTGGGAAAGAGAGAGGAGTCAGAGAGAAAGAATAAGGGGGAAGAGGAAGAGAAGAAACAGAAGAAAGAAATAGAGTGGGAAGGAGAAATGAGTCAAGAAAGAAAATGGCATCTCTGGGGCATTTTGGAATAGATGTATATATTTTTACTCTTTTTTCACATCAAGGTGAATCATTCTTAAATGCTAGCTGCCAATGGCCGTGTACCAAAGGCAAACAAAGTAAACCCAAAATGGCTTGTGTCACTTCTACTGGTCACCAGTGATTTGATCTGCGATGTTACTGAGTTGGAAGGTGTCCTGGCCTCGAGGCAATGATATTTCACCGTCTTCCAGGCTGATGATGTCTTTAGAATTTTATGTACAATGAAAGAAATAGAAAAAGGGATTGACAGAGGGTGGCAAGAGGGGCGGTTTAAAAAAAAAGTAGAGGGGAAGAGAGGAGGAAAATTGAGAAAAAGGGAAGGAGAGAGAGAAAAGAGAAAGAAAGAAAGAGAAAGAGAGAAAGAGTTTTCATTTGTGGTTTGTAATCAGCCAACTTGTAGGGAACAATTACAAAGTATTTGCTTGTATGCTCAGCGTTTGAATTAATTTTTGCTTATAATTCTTCCAACATAGCCAGTTGGTAGGAGTTAGAATAGCAACAAAGCCAGAAAATATAGACCATCGTGCTCCCATCTGGTGCTATGAATCACTGGGTTAATTACCTTGCCTTCCCAATAAACTTTCCTTGGGAATTCATTGGCTTCGTTTTACTTGTATTCTGTAACCAAGAGGAAGCATACATGTGTACAAAATGTATGTTGATCATATTTGTCCACTCTATTGCTCTTTCATACCCATTTGCTCCAGCTCTTCTCCTTCTACCTTCCCAGTTGTCCACATTTTGCTTTTATATACTTGATCATTTTTATTTATTATTAATTTTCCTAGTTTCCACAAATTAGAGAAAATATATCCCACTGCATTATGTATGTGCATAAGATTTTTATATCTATGCATCTGACTGTGGACAAGATGGTTGTTGCCTAGTGTTACTATTTTAATTATTTCCAAATAAAATGGGTAGACATATAACTCAACAGTGAGCTTTAATTCTTTGGGGTATATTCCCAAAGTGGCCTGAATAGATAATATGGTAGATCCTTTAGAAATTCTTTTATTCTTTCAATTTGCCAGGGTTCATTATTATTTATCTTTTTGATGATGGTCATTCTAACTGCTGGGTGGTAGAATTTCAAAGTAGTTGAGGACGTGAGACATTTATTTATGTATGTTGGGACCATTTTACTTCTCATAACATTCCATCAATTACTAGAAACCGATTCTTGTTGAAATCTGAGAAGAAAAGAGGAGGTTACCATAATAGCGAAATAAAACATTTCTCCAGTACTCACTGAAGGAAAAAAAAATAAGAGGAAATTGCTAATGCTACAATTTTACCTAAACCAGCAATGCATTCTCTTGTCTCCTTTCTCCCACTAGGCTCACCAAGGCAATGACTGGAAATCTCACACACATCCCCCAATTCCTCCTCCTGGGATTCTCAGATTTTCCCAGGATCCTAGCCCTGCTCTTCGTGATATTCCTGCTCATCTACATCTCAACTCTCGCCTGGAACCTGTCCCTCATTGTGCTAATACGGATGGATCCCCACCTGCACACACCCATGTACTTCTTCCTCAGTAACCTGTCCTTCATAGACCTCTGCTATGTCACCTCCACAGTCCCCAGGATGCTCTCCAACTTCTTCCTACAACATCAGACCATCAGCTTTGTGGGTTGCTTTGTTCAGTACTTTTTCTTTTCAACCTTGGGCCTGAGTGAATCTTGTCTCATGACAGCCATGGCTTATGACCGGTATGCTGCCATTTGTAAACCACTGCTCTATTCATCTCTCATGTCGCCCACCCTCTGTGTTCACATGGTGCTGGCAACTTATACAGCTGGACTCACGGGCTCTTTTTCCCAATTGTGTGCTTTGCTTCAGCTCCACTTCTGTGGGCCTAATGTCATCAGGCACTTCTTCTGTGACATGCCCCAACTCTTAGAGCTATCCTGCACTGACACCTTCTTTGTACAAGTACTGACTGCTGTGTTAATAATGATATATGGAATAGCAAATGTCCTTGCTATCATCATATCCTATGTCTACATCGTCGTGACCATCATGAGGATCACTTCCGCCAAAGGCAGGTCCAAGGCCTTCAACACCTGTGCTTCCCACCTGACAGCTGTTTCCCTCTTCTACACCTCCAGTATCTTTGTCTACCTGAGTTCCAGCTCTGGTGCTTCCTCCAGCTTTGACAGATTTGCGTCGGTATTTTACACCGTGGTGATTCCCATGTTAAACCCCTTGATTTACAGTCTGAGGAACACGGAGATGAAAGATGCCATCAAGAGGTTGCAGAAGAGAGCATGGTGCCATTAGATTCGGTGATTTCTGATTGAATCATCTAAACCCATAGCAATATGGCCATAGCAAGAAGAAAACAATGGCCCCCTTGAGATGGAGAAAATTTTTATTGCACTTGTGTGAATAACAGCAGCCTTTCTTAATTTATTATGAAATATCTACCTAGTAGCTCAGATTACAAATTAATTCAGGGGATCTTGAAGAATTCTGAAAGGTCTTTAAAATGTTGACTCTCATTGTAAAATATACCCCAGAAATGTTGTAATTATAATACATAGGTCATCTATATAATATATATATATGTATAGATATCTATATCTAGAATAGATGTCTACATATAACTACATCTAGATATTGATATCTACATAATTTTCATATATGTGAATCTATACACCTCTATAAATCATCTAGTTATCTAGCTCTATTATGTGATCGAGATGACAAATTGAAAATCTGTTGTATAATTGCATTTCATAATCATGAAAACACAAGCAGTATCTTTCCAAAATAAATTTTAAATATTTTTACTTGCTGCATTGTCATTAATACATCTTCAAACTGGTTTGGATAATAAGATCTTGATTTATAATTGTATTTGCCATGGCAAAAGCAGAAGTGTCCATTATAATGATAGGATTAGTCTTATCAGGAAATCCTTCATACAAATCACTCCAAAACAGGGTGAGTCCAGAAGAGTCCAATTGTGAAGTGTATGGGACCATATACAGTGAAGCATAACAACATGGACTCCAAGAATTGGAAACAAGAGGTTCTTATTATGCTCTGTATACAGGTATTTTTCTCTGTTTTAGTTTTCTGTCCCTATTTTCTTGTATATAAGTTTAAGGAAAAGGGAATCACAGAAACAACAGGACGAAGAATGAACTCATGCAAAATGATACTTACTTGACACTATGTTGGAAATGAACTACAGAAGTCTTGAGGGAAGGGCTGTAGTGTTTAAAAAGAAATGTTCTCATTACCTTTCATATGTAATTACCATCCTTCTTCACCACCTGTACAATAAAATTTTCTTTAAAGGTGAGTACAATTCTGTCTTGCCCACAATGATTGCTTCATTATTAAGGTATTTTGCATAGTAATAGGGTTAGGATGTCAGACTTTGAGGTTTACTCCTCTCTTTATTTGTTCCAGAGCCTTCCATGCACCAGGTTTGATGCATGTATGACAAGTTGAGAACAGTGAGTTCTTGAACTGTATGGAAATGGTTACACAAATGTTCAGCATGTGATCTGGAACATTGTAATTGTTGGCTACGCATTGGTTATTACTGTTGATTTTTAGAGAAGTAAACACAAATGAGATCTGTGCCCATGTGTAGAGATACTACCAGTTCTACAAGATTTCTCTCCCCTCCAACTCCTGTCCCTTTTGTTAACGCCCGCCCGGTAGATAGGAGAGGTCATTGCCTCCATGAGCTAAAAGATCCCTTAACTTAACATCAGAGTGAATGTGTGACAGTAGCCAAAATTTCACAAGACTCTTTTTATAATATTTTTATTATCTTTCTACAAAGGAGGGACCAGTGCTGGGAATGTGGCTTAGTGCTAGAGTGCATGCCTAGCATGCATGAAGCCCTAGGTTCGATTTCTCAGTACCACATACACAGAAAAAGTCAGAAGTGGTGCTGTAGCTCAAGTGGTAGAGTCCAAGCCTTGAGCAAAAGAAGCCCAGAAACAGGGCCAAGGCCCTGAGTTCCAGCCCCAGGACTGGCACATAAAAAAGAGGTACCATTGCCCCCCCCAAAAAAATAAAACCAGTTTGGAATTAGTTTGGAGTTGATCAATGTCACCTCTTCAATAATTTTACCCATCCTTCCCAACCCACCTCTTCCTGCAGTTTTCTTAACTATTGTACGATTTTCAGGGAATATTCTCCTGGCATTCTCCTGTTTCTTTTCATTTGTTTGCCTCCGCCCCTTTACCCTCCCTAACATTTTCAAGTATCCATCTCCTGGTCTTCATTTGTTGAACTATGATTCTGCCATCTTAAGGAATTATACTTTATTACTTTTTAGCATGAATAATTAGAAAACATTTAAACTTTTAGGTATTAGTAAATATCATAAATATTGGTAATTGATTGCTTTGTAATAACAGACATATGTCAAATGAACAGTAAACATTTCAGAAATAAATTTAATATTGGCAATAAAAATTGCATATGATAAAAGTAGTATTTCAAATTAATAGGGAAAGGATAGACACTTCAATAAATGATCTTAGGTGACCTTACTTTGCATAAAAGAATTATCAGAGAATATGTGCATACATATATGTAGCACTGGAATTACAAAGATATTCTGAAGCTTAACAAACACCTAAACAGAGTATGAGATAAAAATATTATAAAATAATTTAAACTTTGGTTCTGACAAAACAAAACTCCAGCTATACAAAACAAATCAAAACATGATTATAAACTAGTAAAAATAGTAACAAGTCATTTTTTTCTTCTTTTTTGTTGTAATTAATAGAAGGTAAGAAGTCATTTTTTAAAGGACAATGTAGCAATGACTTTGAAATGTAAAGCATCTTACAAATAAGTCACTGAAAATATGAAATGGCTGTAACTTCTGGAGGAAATTTTTCTTTGCTTTCTGTAATATCTCCCAACTCATTCAACTTATTCTCTCTCTCATCCTCTATTGCTTACATACACATTCACCACAGCATCCTATTTTCAATGTCAAACACGAAATATAATAGGTGATTTATTTTCTTCTTCATATTTATCTGTATTTTCTCAATTTTCTACGTATTCTTAGTTTGTAACAATAAAATAATAAGAATATTGATGCACATGTCTTTAATAGTGGTGTGTAGGTAGGTGATAGGGAGGAATAGAGAAAGAGGGAAGAGACAAAAGTTAAAAGAAATAGCATTTTCTACAGTTGCTTACCCTGTGCTTCATTTGACACATATATAAATAGAAACAAATATATTTACAACCTTTCCAGAGCATTTCAGAAACTCAATTACTCAAAGGGCTTAAATGAATAGGAGCTCAATAAATGTTATAAATTATCTTTCCAATCATCTCTTGTCACTGTAAAACTGAGGAATAGGAGAGCTGGCAGTGAATTGTCAAGGTGCTCTTGATAAAAATTATTTCCTATAGCAAATACTTTCTATTCCAAGACACAGGACTATTATAACAAATCACTACACCCATTTCCATCTTTCATTGTGCTGTTGCCCCATTCTGATGAATTGCCTGTTTCTGTTGCTACAAAGCCCTGGAGCGGGGAGTGTCGACTCCTGATGGTGATAGGCTAGAGGCAAGTCTTCACTAAACAATGCGGACCATACGCACATATTTACCTCACTCAACCACTAACTATATTTATGTGCATTAGCAAATGATTATTTTCCCTGGCTTTTGGGTGTGAAGCCAAAAAATATCTCATTTTTGTTTCATTTCCATGGTGCTTTTATGAATTTGAAAATCTTTCTCTTTACTCTTTGATGTATATACCAGTATTAGGATGCTTGAACTTGGGGCCTGGATACTTTCTCTTAACTTTTTTACACAAGGCTAGTCTCCATCACTTGAGCCATAGAATCTCCAGCTTTCTTTTTTCCTTGTCTTTTCTGGTGGTCAACAGGAGATAAGAGACTCTCAGATTTATCTGAACTGTAGTCTTCAGATTTCACTGTCCTGAGTTAGCTGGAGTTAATATCTATGAGTTAGATAATAAAAATAATAATAATAATAATAATAATAATAATTTGAAATTGTAAACCCAAACCTCACTGTTATGTGTCAGCTCAGTGAAACTAGCCTAAATGTAGAGAGCCATTGGCTGCACTAAATTTCATCACTATTTTATTACTGTTGAAACCAACATCCATGTTTAAGTATATTCTTTGCTATCTGGCATTCCAGGAATACAGTGAGGAGTAGCAGATTCTTTTTGTAATGCATGGAAAAAAAATCTGAAAGTTTATCTTCTTTCAACTTGATCATCCAAGAAAGAGATAGTAATTTTTTTTGCCAATCCTGGGGCTTGAACTCAGGGCCTGAGCACTGACCTTGGGCTTTCTCAAATTTAGTGCTCTACCACTTGAACCACAGCACCACTTCCAGCTTTTTCTATATATGTGGTACCGAGGAATCAAACCTAGTCTTTGTGCATGCTACATAAGCACTCTACCGCTACAGCAAACTCCCCCCTCCCCCCTCCCAGCCCTTTTGGTGTTGTTGGTCATGAGACTTGAACTCTGGGCCTGGACGCTGTTCCTGAGCTCTTCAGCTCAAGGCTACCACCCTACCTCTTGAGCCACAGCACCACTTCCAAGAGAGATGATAAATTTGATCAAAGCACGTCACTTGAATGTATGCTAGTACAACCATGAAAGCACTGTGTAGGTTAGTATATGCTAATAAAATGTTCATTTTAATGGAGGTGTTAGATGAGTTAGTTACTACCTGTAGCGTCACGTTAACAGATGAAAATACTGTCCGAGAAGTTACTGTCCTCAAAGCCACACAACCCCCACGTGCCAGATCCAGAAGTCAACACAAATAAGTATAGTTTCAAGATTCTTTTTTGCTTGTTTAATGTATATTAGTTGTGACCTTTAAATGCTTGTGCCAGGGGGTTACAATGGAACATGTCCGTGTATGTGTACAATGCATATTGTCTACAGTCACTCCCTCCATCAATTCCACCCTCACAACTATCCTTTCCTCAGCAGTACCAACTTTCCTCATTCCATCTCCAAGTATGTACATTTAGCCTTATAACTGTCCTTCCTCACCATTCCTCTTTCCATCCTGCCCCTCCCGTTATCCTTACAATCAAGACAATTTCAACTCCCTGATATTTAGTTTGTTAAACTGTTATTTTTTCAATGGGCTTACAGCGTGTAGTCCTACTTGTGCATTTGCCATATATTTTCATTGATTCCATCATTTATATAATATATATTTATAATGCACAGGTTATACTATTACATTTATATTTCTATCTATGCTTATGGCTTGTGTCTCCAAGTCATATATGAGAGAAAGACACGTGTCCTTTGGTTTTCTGAGTCTGGTTTACTTCACTCAACAAGACTTATTCCAGATCCATCTTTCTCCCCACATATGACCTACTATTCTTCTTCCTGGTGAATAAATCAAAGTGCATCATAAATCTGTAGTTGACCTACTTGGAGAGAGAAGGGCACGTGGGCTGTTCTGTAACCTGGCTGTGTGAATAATCCTGCAGTGAACATGAGTGTGCAGATGCTCTTGTTGCATCCTGCCTTACTTTTGTCACTACATATAAAATCTCTCACAGCATCACTTTGTCCTTAAAACATAAAAGCATTCATGGTTTCATCTACTTAAGTTCTAGTCACACACATCATTCCTGGGCAACTAAAGAAAACAACATCAACAAGGAAAGAAGCCAGGCCAGGAGTTTGGCCTAGTGGTAGAGTGCTTGCCTAGCATGCATGAAGACCCGGGTTTGATTCCTCAGTACCACATACAGAGAAAAAGCTGGAAGTGGTGCTGTGGCTCAAGTGGTAGAGCTCTAGCCTTGAGAAAGCCCAAGGACAGTGCTCAGGACCTGAGTTTAAGCTCCAGGACTAGCAAAAAAAGAGAGAGAGAATTAAAGAATCCAGGCTTTCACTGGACCACAAATAGTCTCCTGTTGACTCTTCTTCAGCCTTCTTCCAGATGATAACATCTGGCCGGGGTTACCCCTTCCGAGGTAAACTTGTGGCCTTCTTCATCACCCTCTTCAGGGCTTCTTTGATCTCTGTATTCCTCAGACTGTAGATCAGGGGGTTTAACATGGGGATGAGGACGGCGTAGATCACAGACAGCACCTTGTCCCGCTTCGTGGAGTGTCTAGAGCTGTGGTGCATGTACACAGACAGGACTGTGCCGTAGAAGAGTGCCACCGTGGCCAGGTGAGAGGCACAGGTTTTGAAGGCCTTGGCACAACCTTTCAGTGAGGAGATTTTCAAGATGGAGGCCGCAATGAAGCCGTAGGACAAGAGGATAACCACAAAGGAACCAAAGCCAACAAAAACAGCTCCCAGGAAAAGAATCAGCTGGCTGATGGAGGGATCAGAGCAAGACAAGGCAATAATCTGAGGCATGTCACAGAAGAAATGTTGGATGACATTTGGTCCGCAGAAGTAGAGATAAAAACAAGGAATTGTTTGAACTAAGCTACTAAGCAAACCACACCCATAGACCCCGGCCACCATCTTCTGACAGAGACTGGGAGCCATAATGGCCAAGTACTGCAAAGGGCTACCAATGGCAACGTATCTGTCATAGGCCATAGCGGCCAAGAGGCAGCACTCAGACATACCCATCCAGGCCAGAACAAAATACTGGCTGGCACAGGCAATGAAGGAAATGGTTTTGTCGTTACTTAGGAGGTCAGAAAGCATCCTTGGGCTGGTGGAGGAAGAATAACAGATGTCAATGAAGGATAGGAAGCTGAGAAAATAGTACATAGGTGTCTGTAAGTGTGAGTCCATCCTGATAAGGATGATGAGACCCAGGTTCCAGGCCACCGTCACAAGGTAAATCCACAGGAAGACTGGAAAGAGGAGAAGCTGCAGTTGCTTATTATCCGAGAGTCCCCAGAGGACGAACACTGTCACAGAGGTGTGGTTTACCTCTCCTGGTGTCATCTTCCTAGCAAGAGATTAGGAACCAAATGGTAACATAAATATAAAAACCCTCCTATTTTTCAGTCACACAGGGAACAGCGTTGAATTCATTTTGTGCTATCCACTCATCAGCTCTAATTAAACATTTCTCCTGGATAAATATTCTTCTTCTTCCATTGGGGGCATAAGAGATAAAATTCACCAGCTTGAAGGAGGCAGGAAGTTAAGGACTTTTATACTATTTTCAAGTTAAGGACTTGTATCTTATTTTCAAGGATTTCAGAGACCTTGCTATACAGACGGACAGGATAATGATGACATAATTAAATATGGCGTCGATAATGAGATGATTGTATCACTTGATGTAGAAGCTCTTTCAGGAATAAAAAAAAAAGCAACATGGCTGCCTGCTCTCAAAGGAAGAGAACAGGACAGCAATGTGCTCTCTTTGAGCAAGAATATGATCAGGGATTCCAGTGATTTACAGAAGCTACCAAGGAACAGGGAAATCACAGATGTTAAATAGTGACCGTTGGGGCTGTGGCTCAGCGTGGTAGGGTGGGAGCCTTGAGCTGGAGAGCTCAAGGACAGCTCCCAGGCCCAGAGTTCAAGCCCTATAGCCAACCAAAACAAAAACAACAACAACAACAACAACAACAAAAAAATGGTGACTGTTGAAAAATGAGTGTGTGCCTAAAGATGCCTCAGAGAGAAAAATCACCCAACTCTTTTGAGAACTGTGCTAAAACTGTGACTTTGTGGCTGATCTTAGAGACATATTTTAATTGTCACAGGCTTTCCTTGTGCACTAGATTTTACCATTTCAGATTGTCTTGGTTTTAGTACCCTCTCATCCAGAAGGAAGGCCTAATCTTTCCTCTCTTGTTTTTCAGATAAAACTTACCATGGGGTAAAGTTTGCCTCAAATAAAAAGCTGGTAGTGGAACTATGGCTTAAGAGGTAGAGCACTACCTTGAGCAAAAGAAGCCCAAAGGTAGAAACCAGGCTCTGAGTTCAAGCCCTAAATCCAGCACCAAAGACAAAAAGTTTCCCTAAGGAACTTTATGATTTCAAGGATGATAATACAAAAACTAATAGAAATTTATCAAAAGGACTTTGGCCTACCCTGTCGCAGAATTATTAAGGAACTCACCTAAAATTTCTGAGGTAGATCCCTCTCCAATGATCAAGCGCCTTTTACTTTCCAGTGTAGCAGGTGTTCAGAAATGAACAACAGATATTTCTGTGTCCAGATTCTGGGAGCAACTCATTTATTTCCAGGTGTTCTTGAACACCTGAGCTATCTTTAATAATGTTTGGCTTGGCCCCCTTCAGACATGATCTGGTTATTGATGGAAAGGGCCTTACATTCTTATGTACTCTCTTTACCTATGTGTACAAACCACGACAAAGAAGGAGACATTAAAACAAGGCAAGCTGTAAACAGCCTCTTTCCTGGGTAATTGGGAGAGCTCAGCTCCAGAAATTGGTTCCTGACTTAAACTCTCCCTCGTGGATGTTAATCTTTTGAGACATTGTGATAGGAAAGATGCCTCTTACATCCCAGGATAGTTACAGGATTATACTAAGGTCACTTCTAGCCTTATTGTCTATAAAAAGAAGCTGTCATTTTTACATTGGAACAATTATCTTAAACTTCTACCTGGAGAAAACATACTAAGAAACTAGGGATTCAAAATAACTCTCTATAGCAAATATTATCAACTTTATACTTTCACACTCGGAACCATTTTTGTTTGGATCTCCACATTTTAATCCTTTTTTTAAAAAGACATCACAAATGTCCAGACATCAGTTCCTCACATCAGTAATTCTCTAGCTACTCAGGAGTCCAAGATCTGAGGATCATGGTTCAAAGCTAGCCAGGGCAGGAAAGAGACTCTATCCAGTTAACTACCCAAAAAAGCTGAAAGTGAAACTGTGGCCAAATAAAAAAAGCATAAAGGCCACACTCAGACCCTGAGTTGTTCATGCCCAGGTTTGGCACACACACATACACACACACACAATCACCAAGATTTGAAGTAGAAAAGAAGAAATATAAATAGGTCCCTTCTCTATCATGCTGTACTTGCTTAATTTAAAATGAGACATAGTGAGGACAGGTGAAACTACACATAATAAGGACAGGAGAAAATAAATAAAAGAAGGGCAGAAAACAAGGGCTTTTTCTGTTTATGTGGTATGGAGGAATCGAACCCAGAGCTTCATGGAAGCCAGGCAAGCACTACACCACATTCCCAACTCCCCCCTGGTGATCTGTTTGTAGCTGTACAGGAAGAACAGCTTCTCCGTTTTGACTCTAGTTAGGGACTGCATTGGTAAGTAGAAGATTTAAGAAATATGATAATGGGGGATCCAAGCAGGTGGATTTGGGCAGTGAGACCTTTTACTACTAGAAAAGGATAGAAGTGAAAATCAAAAATGGATTTATGTGGACAACAGTTGATATGGTGTCTTTGAATACCAATTTATATGTCATGGACTTGAGTATATTGTAACTGTTATTTCCATTTAAGGGGATATTATAATAGACCATTGGTTATATCTTAATTCATCTTTTAAATTTTAATCTACTCCCATTAGCATAAATCAATTGTGCATCAGAGTTCCATTATGAAATTTACAACGTGCATGGAACATTCTTAAATCAAATTTTCCCCAGTGATAATACTCACTCTTTACCCAGTTGCTCCTCTGGCTCCTTCTTATCACTTTGGAAAGCTGCAGCTATCAATTTTCAGACATGTAATGTACCTCTATACTATTTATTCCTCATCATGTGCTCATTTCTGTCTACCCTCATCCTAAGCAACATTCAACATTTATTAATGTATGGATTAGCTATATTTGTACTTTTTGTGAAATTCAGATCACTATAGCTGTTAAGATTATTTCTGAATCATCATCTATTTGATCTGCATGACTGTTATTGGGCTATACCTATTTTTATCATATATCTCCTGATCCATTCATATGAAAGTAATGAGGGTGATATTTCTATCTTCTAATGTCTTTGCCTTTCCTTTTTCAGTATTTTTATTTTTGGTTTTCAGTGTACAGATCTTCCTCCTTCTTGATTAGATTTGTTCTTAGTATTTAATTTTTGAGACTATTGTGGATTCGTTTGTTTACCTTGTTTCTTCTACAGTGTATTATTTATCCATAAAATACTACTAATATTTGTTGGGTTATATGTTATGCTGATGCATAATTATATGTTATGTTGATGTTAGTTTGTTGCTGAGCCTTTAGGATCTTTTAAATATAAGTCATATTGCCTCCAAATAGAGATAATGTGATCCCTTTCTTTCCTATTTATGCCCCCTTTTCTGGCAGTACTACATGGAATTTGAACTCAGGGCCATGATCTCACTTGGTTTGATTGTTTAACAACTTGAGTCATGCCTCCAGTCCTAATATTTCCCAATTAGTTTGATAATAGACTCTTACAACCTCTTCTTCCCTGACTAGCCTCAACCTGTAATCCTCTGCATCTCAGTCTCCCGAGTCCCTAAGATTACAGGTGTGAGCCATCAATACCCAGCTTATATTCCTTCGACTTATTTCTCTTGCCTATTCTAAGAATACTATTTTGAACAGAAGTAGGGAAAGTGAATATTCTTGTCACACATAGGTTTTGCTATGTTGAGGTATATTCCTTATATTTCTGGTTTCTTTGCAGTTTGTATCATGTAGGGATGTTGAATTTTTTGCCTGTTGAGATAAGCATGTGATTTTTTTCCTTCTCCATTCTATTGTATACTGTACTATGATAATTGATTTGTATATGCTGAAGCATATAAAATAAAAATAACCAGATCAGGATATATGATTTATTTTTGTGTGTTGTTGAATTTGATATTTTGTCTTTATAGCTTTTAAATATTCTTTACTTGTTCTTGAAACTTAATGTTTTAGCTATAAGTAGATCTGATGTCCTATTCTGGTCTTATCTCCTTGGGGTCTTAAAGACCTTCTATCCGTAGATGACCATTTATTTCCCAAGATGTTAAGTTTCTTTTATTACTGTAATTTTTTATCTACCTCTTCTTCCCCTATGCCCATGGTTAGAAATTTTGGTCTTTTAAATGGAGTCCCGATGTTCTCATATGTTCACACATCTTTATTGTTCTTTCTTCATATTCTTCTCATATCTATCTTGTCTACAAGACCTGATATTCTGTATTCCATTTGATCCAGTCTGTTGAAGGAGCTTTTAACTGTGTTGGTTATATGAGTTAAAGAGATTCTTGTTTTCAGAGCTTCGATCTGATCCCCCCTCCCGACCAACCCCAGGTTTTCTGTATCTCTATTGAATTCACTATTCAGACCTTATATTATCTTCCTTATTTTGGTTAGCTGCTCATTTGGACTGTTCTTGATTTTTTTTTTTTTTGCCAGTCCTGGGCTTGAGCTCAGGGCCTGAGCACTGTCCTTGGACTTTCTCAAGGCTAGAGCTCTACCACTTGAGCCTCAGCACCACTTCTGGCTTTTTTCGATGTATGTGTTACCGAGGAATCGAACCTGGGTCTTCATGCATGCTAGGCAAGCACTTTAACCACTAGGCCAAACTCCCGGCCCTGTTTTGATTTTTTTAAACTAAGAAGTGCATAGGTGTGTTGTGCTGAACATGAATACCATAAGCAGTTGAAAATTGAAACAAAAGTTGGAAAGTGACACAAAATACATAGAAAAAAATATATATATATGAACAGCCAGTCATGGTGTCTCATACATGTAATCCTAGCTACTCAGGAGGCTGAGATCTGGGGACTGGGGTTCAAAGCCATCCCAGGCACTAAAGATCTTGAGATTATTATCTCCAATTAACCACCAGAAAACCAGATGTGGCACTGTGGCTCAAGGGGCAGGGTGGTAGCCTTGAGCTGAAGAGCTCAGGGACAACACCCAGGCCCAGAGTTCAAGCCCCATCACGGACAAATAAATAAATAAATAAATAAATCACAAAGTAGAGGCCTTATATTGACCTATTGATTCAGTATTAACAATGACCACAAGCCTATTACTTTAATTCCTTTTTGAGGCACGGAGAAACAGAGGCTCCCACAGAAAAAATGGTCTGAGCCAACAATACAAAGTAGGAGTCAGTCTCACACATTCTCCTGAGAATATAAGTCCACTATGAAGGGGACTTAGAGAAAGTCAGATCCTTGACTTTTAAAATTATTTTTTATTGCCAGGGTAATGTATAGAGGGGTACAGTTACATTCATCAGGTAGTGGGTGCATTACTCTCACACACTGATACCCCTTCTCGTGTTTTTGTCCCCATTGCCCTTCTCCCACCCCCTCCCAATCATCTTGTTTTCCCCCCTTTCCTTTCCTATTTCAAATAAACGTATATACAATGCACAAGGTAACAAAGTCAGATACAGTAACAATATCAGATTAACCAAAGGGCAAAAAAGAGAAATAACACAGTACATTAAGAACAACAATCACACAAGATAAAGCCCTTGTCAGATCCTTGACTTTATAAATTATTTTTTATTTTTAAAATTCTTTCTCTTAGTAATACAGGGTAGATTTTATTGTTACAGGAATAGTACACACACACACACACACACACACACACACACACAGATTGTCTTTCCAGTGTACTAAAAGCCTTTACAAATATCACATCTTAGTTAAGCTGAGAAAATATTCCATATGTTTGGCTTAGGTAGTGATAAGTCATTACATAATCATAATAGCACCTCTTGGAAATTTATACAACAAAATTGCAATTATCAGTGTCTATACATAGTGATTTACAATAAACTTACTACTACTACTGCTACTATTATTATTTGTTATTTCTATTTTACAGTGGGACATTGAGACAGAGTATCTTCAGCTTTTCTGAGAACACGTGTGTGTGTGTGTATAACCAGTACTAGGGTTTGACCTCAGCCTTATTTTTCCTTGGGTTGCCTGCTAACTTTGCTGGTGTTTTACCACTTGAGCTGTGTCTCCAGCCTAGCTTTTTTGCTAGGACATAGAGTGTCTTGGACTTTTACTGCCTGGGATGGCTTCAAACTATAGACAGCAGCCTTCTGAATAACGAGGACTTAAAGATACAAGCCACTGGACCAGAAGTTTGGCTTAGTGGTAGAGTGCTTGCCTAGCATGCACAAAGACCCAGGTTTGATTCCTTGGCACCACATACACAGAAAAAAGTTGGAAGGGGTAGAGCTCTAACCTTGAGAAAAGTCCAAGGACAGTGCTCAGGCCCTGAATTCAAGCCTCACAGCTGGCAAAAAAAAAAAAAAAGATACAAGCCTCTGGTACCTGGCTCAGGTTATTTAATTACTTACTGTTTATTTAAGGCTGCCTAAGAAAGACCATAGTCAAATGTATTTATTAGTAAATAAATATATTTGTTTACTTAGTTCTAGGATGAATACTGTATTTCAAGAGAATTTCAAGAACAGTCATCATTCTCTTCGGCTTCTTGTCTAAGTTCTCATCTAGGACTTACCACACTTGATAAAAACCACAATTCATACCATATGAAAGTGTTCTCTTTTGTTCTCTAAGAAACAGTGACTACTGTTTAAAAGTTGTCACTGCTGGCTTAAGAGACGATATCTTGGTTTTATTTAAATAACTACAGAGACTAATTTTTTGAATTACAGTTTATTGAATTCGCCAGATAGTTGTCCCATTCATCTCACTGGTGAGGCTCAGTGAAGAATTCCTGCCTTCATAGATTTAAAGAGCATTGGCTCACCCCTTAGTAAGAGTGGCTCGCTATAGCACAATTCTGGCAATGCCTGATCTCTGGTCCCCACTTCCTCTAAAGAAAACATTTGAGCATCTCCTAATAGGGAAAGGAATCATGTCTGGGGAAAGAGTTACCTTCCTCAGATTATTATGCCTACAGTGTCAAAAGAATGACCATCTTGGGGCCGGGAGTTTGGCCTAGTGGTTAAAGTGCTTGCCTAGCATGCATGAAGACCCGGGGTTCGATTCCTTGGTACCACATACACAGAAAAAAGCTGGAAGTGGTGCTGAGGCTCAAGTGGTAGAGCTCTAGCCTTGAGAAAGTCCAAGAACAGTGCTCAGGCCCTGAGCTCAAGCCCAGGACTGGCAAAAAAAAAAAGAATGACCATCTTCAATGCCAGACTAACATTTTTCAGTGGTTCACCCTCTACAGATGCAAACTCTATTTGGATGTCCTACATTATTTCTGCTAGTGTGAAGCTTTCTATTATACGGAGCATTTGACATCGCAGTCTGGAGCTGGAGGCACACATTGAGGGGTAGAGTGCTTGCCTAACAAGAGTGAAACTCTGAGTTCAACCCCCAGTACAAGAGAGAGAGAATAATGACTTAAAAAGTAAAAGGAAGCTTCTGCCTATGCAATACTATTTATTCTAGAAGTGAGTAATGAGCACATGGTTTTCAATTACCAATAGATTAACCGGCTAGCAGAGTTTCAGGAAGGGAAGAGTTGGCTTGGTCCATACCGAATTCTCAGTCATCAATTCATCTGAACGCTCGGAATCGTCTGCACCAGTGGCTCAGCTCATCACTTCCCTGAAGACATGGCTTGGGTTCAGAAAAATGGATGCCCAGGAATAACCATGCGGTCTCTTTCCATGGCTTTCCTCATGGCATTTCTAATCTCCTTATTCCTGAGGCTGTAGATGACAGGATTCATCATGGGGATCACCACAGCATAGAAGACCGACACCACCTTGTCCCGGTCCAAGGCATAGCTGGAACGAGGTCGCATGTACATGAAGAGACCAGAGCCGTAGAAAAGGATAACTGTAGTCAGATGAGAGGCACAGGTGCCGAAGGCCTTGGTCCTACCCTGGGCTGAGCTGATCTTCAGGATGGCAGCCACAATGTAACCGTAAGAGATGAGGATGACAAGAACAGACACCAGGCCGTCGGTGCAACCCAGCAGGAAGCCCAATGCCTGACTAATGAAGGGATCCGAGCAGGACAACGCCAAGACTGGAGGGAGATCACAGAAGAAGTGGTTGATCACATTGGGCCCACAGAAGTCATTCTGGTAGACAGAGCACGTTTCAACCAAAGAACTAAAGAATCCACCCACATAGGCACCAGCTACCATCTTTACACAAAGTGTGTGGGAGATGAGGGCAGTGTAGAGCAGTGGGTTGCAGATGGCAGCATACCGGTCATAGGCCATGGCTGCCAAGAGGAAGCACTCAGTGAGCCCCAGGCCACAGAAGACAAAGTATTGCATGGCACAGCCGAGCAAGGAAATGGTTTTCTGCTCTGTGATGAGAACAGAGAGCATCTTGGGGGTGGTGGAGGATACATAGCAGATGTCTATGAAGGATAAGTTTCTGAGGAAGAAGTACATGGGAGTGTGAAGGTGAGGGTCCATCCTGATCAGAGCGATGAGCGTCAGGTTCCAAAGCAGGGCTAGGAGGTAGATCCCCAGGAAGAACACGAAGAGAAACACCTTCATCTGAGGGTTATCCGAAAAGCCCAGCAAGACGAACTTTGTCACAGAAGTATTGTGCCTTCCTATAGCCACTACAGCCATAGACTTGCATCCTGCATGAAAGAGGGTGGGTGGGAGGAAGGAGGAAGGAGGAGGGAGGGGGGGAGGAAGGAAGGAGGAGGGAGGGAGGAAGGAAAGAGACAGGGAGGGAGGAAGGAAGGGGAGGAAGAGTAGGAGAAAGGAAGGAAGGAAGGAAGGAAGGAAGGAAGGAAGGAAGGAAGGAAGGAAGGAAGGAAGGAAGGGAGGGAGGGAGGGAGGGAGGGAGGGAGGGAGGGAGGGAGGGAGGAAGAAAGAAAAGAAAGAAAGAAAGAAAGAAAGAAAGAAAGAAAGAAAGAAAGAAAGAAAGAAAGAAAGAAAGAAAGAAGGGAAGGGAGGGAGGGAGAGAGGCAGGGAAATCCTGTGGTCAGACAGATTGTATATTTGTTATTCTCACATTGGAAACTCCTGGAAGATCATATAAAGAGCGAACCTCCAGTTACAGTTCCAACTAGTTTCTAGCAGAATCTCAGAGCAAACTCATCAGAAATAATCTGTTGGAACTATTTTAAAAGTCTGTGGTTCTATCTATCTGGTTCCCCAAAACAGTTTCTGTGTGATGGGATAGAAAGGGGGAGCCGAATAACTGGTTTTTGTCTTCAGCTCCTTTCCTCCAGCGCTAGGGGCCATGGAAAAGCGCCTTTGCCCTCCCAGAGCTTCACTTTATCAAGGATAAAATGGGATGATGAAATCAGATGAATTCCATAGTCCCTTTGGAAATGAATTTTCCTGTAGAAAGTCAAGCTTTCCGACTTTAAAAATACACACCAAAGGGCCAGGAGTTTGTCCTACTGGTAGAATGCTTGCCTAGAATGCACTAAGACCCAGGTTTGATTCTCTAGTACCACATACATTGAAAAAAGCCAGAAGTGGTGCTGTGGCTCAAGTAGTAGAGCTATAGCCTTCAGAAAGCCCGAGGACAGTGCTCAAGCCCTGAGTTCAAAGCAAAAAAAAAAAAAACAAAAAACAAAAAACAAATTAAAGTGATAGCAAATTTTGAAAAGCTAACTGAAATTAATATTTACTGGCAAAAGTAGCTAGAAGGCGGGTTTTGCTAAATATTTAATAACTCGTGATTCATGTCACTCATGACCTCTAACTCTAGATCAGATTGCTATTTTGAAAACTTCTAGTCAGTCCATATAAACTTGGTGATTAAGAAAGGTAGATGATTAGCTGAGCACAGTGGCTCATGCCTGTAATCCTAGCAACTCAGGAGGCTGAGATCTGAAGATGACAGTTCAAAGCTAGCACAGACAGGAAAGTCTGTGAGACTCTTATCTCCAATTAACTAGCCAAAAGGCAGAAGTAGATCTGTGGCTCAAGTGGTAGAACTCCACTAGCCTTGAGCACAAAAGCTCAGGGACAGTGCCCAATCTCAGAATTCAAGCCCCAAGAGTGGCAGACAAAGAAAGGTGAGAAAGATAGATGATTGTCCCTGGTATCAAACCAGGAATAACAAGAACTACCTCTCAGTACGTCCATCTGTTACTCCCATCGAAAAGGAAATGAGCTCAGTGCTTCTTATTGTAATGCTTGCAGTGTCTGAGATGAGATGATTAATAAATATTTATTGAATCCGTTAATTTTTTTCACTCCTCCTCAGAGTTTGGCAGTGTTTGAACTAGGAGTTATTACGCTGGCCCTATCCCTATTACAAGAAAGCACATAATGATTATAAACTGTAGTTGAAATCTAGTGACAAACAGAATATAATAATGTAATTATAAATATATATTTAGCATGTTTCATATATCAGGTACTGTTTTAAGCACTTGCTTTATACAAATCCACTTCTCTGACCGCATCGCCTCAGGAAATGATAACTGTTATTCTGTCTCTTTGACAGATAACAAGTGAAATCAGCTGAAAACTGACAGCTGTCATTTTCTGTGTGGATGAGTTGGAAGGGAAAGAGTTGGACTTACAATTATTTCAGGCAGAAGAGTCCTGAGATTTTGAGCTACTAGAGGGAAAATATCGACTGGCTTTGCTCCCATTGCATTTTCTACGAGCCTTCTTTTATCTTCAATGTCCACTGTGCTTGACCTCCAATTTACCAATTACTTTTATTTCTATATATGCACATGTATTGGCCTTATATATACAGTAATGCCTGCTTCTGGAATGGTTGTTCCCTTTGTACCGCATCCCCAAATGACCTGTGGGCATTCATTACTGTATTAGGCTGAGGTAGCCAGCCACAGAGACCACACTCCAATACTCGCTCCAAAATGCAGCCATCATTACAGCTAGACCTTTCTGAGCACTAATTATTCCCTTGGGTGTTGGGAAATAGCTTAACCACCCCTACCAGAGTCTTCTTTTTAGTCCCCTACCTTATTCCCTTCTGAGTCTTTCCTGATCTGGGTCCAAAAAAACAGTTCTTTTTTTTTTTAAGGTTTTTATTGCTATTATAAAGGTAATGTACAAAGAGGTTGCAGTTACATAAATCAAATAAAGAGTATATTTCTTTTTTTTTTTTGGAGGTGGGGGGAGAAGGGAGCCATGGGGCTTGAACTCTGGGCCTGGGCTCTGTCCCTGAGCTCTTCAGCTCAAAGCTACCATCCTACCCCTTGAGCCAAGCTCCACTTCTCATTTTTTAGTGGTTAACTGGAGATAAGAGTCTCACAGTCTTTAGTGCCCAGACTGGCTTTGAACATTGATCCTCAGGTCTCAGCTTCCTGAGTCGCGGTGAGCCAACGTGACTGACTTAAGAGTACATTGCTTTTTAGACAGTGTCACTCAAGAACATTTCTTTTTGCAATAAAAAAACAACCTTCCATTTTAAAAGCTCTTTTGTTGGAAGTATCTCCTCATACACACACAGACCAAGACTTGTAGTAAGACATAGAAGTAAAAACCCTTCCAACAGACAGCCTGGATTCAAATTCTGCTTCTTCCATCCCACCAGCAAAAAAAACAAATGGGAAGTTATTTAATCTCTTAAATATCAACTTAGTCATTTGTAAAAACTGGGGTGATGCAAACACTTACCCCTAGTTTTTGAACATTGAATATCATTTGAGTAAGAAAGCTTTAGTACAATACCTGATACATAGAAATCACTCAATGAATAAACTACTAATATCACTAACTCTGTCTCTTTGGGTCATACCTAAGTAGCTTTCTTTCCTCCTTGACTTTTTACCATGAATTTTTCATTGTGGTAAACACAATTAGTTTTTCTCTTTAATGTTGGCACCTGGATAAATCACTGGGAACAGGGTCTGTCAGTGTCTCTGGATCTTAATGAACTGCGTTTGCTTTCCAATAATTTCAGGTGGTCTGAAAGTCTGATACTTTAAATCAATGATTGTCTTTTTCAGCTGTTAAGCTTATTTAAAAAAGAAAAAAGAAGAGTTATTACATTTCAAGGAAATTAAGTTAGTAATCCATAGTCTGTAAAGAGAAAGGGAATACCTGGAAAATATCTTCTCTATGAAGGAATACAGTTACTGAGATTCTTGCTATATAAGGCAATAGAGTTAATTTAGGGAAATTTAGTGACTAAATCACTGAGTTAAAAAAAGAGGTCACTACCTCCCTAAACCAACTACAAACTTATATAGGGTAAAAAATGAAGTAATCAAAGAGATCTTGAGTGTGAGAAAATGAAGCCAACCAACTCTGAATATATTTTGATATTTAATTAAGACCTGCAAAATTTACACAACAAACTTTGTAATTGAGTGCTATCTATTAGTCTTAGAAAAAAATGATAAGGAAGGGTACGTGGATTTTATCTGTGACACCAACTCTGATTATGGTCATAATAACTATAGACAAAGAGTGTTGGAAAATTGTTCAAATGAAGAGCAAACTATTAGGGTTGGAGGTATGGCTCAATTAGCAACAAGTTAGCAAATGAAAGAAAGAATCAGTTACCAAGGTTGAGACCTATTCTCAAGCCAAAATAAAGGAGCAAACCCTAGTTGGACCCTGGTGGCTCACTCCTTAAATCGTAACTATTCAGGAGGCTGAGACCTGAGGACTGAGTTCAAAACCAGCCTGGGCAGAAAGGTGATACAACTCTTATCTCCAATTAACCAGCAAAAAGCCAGAAGATGAGCTGTGGCTCAAGTGGTAGACAACCAACCTTAAGCAAAAAAAAGAAAAAAGAAAAAATCCAACTAAGAGCGTGAGACTCTGAGTTCAAGGCCCAATACTGGGAGACACACACACACACACACACACACACACACACACACACACCACAGATCCAAACTGTAAATCAGAAATATTTGAGCTAGACAGATAATGGGGATTTATTGGGGGGAGGAGGGCTTTTTA